>NW_020621035.1:0-1064 GCF_003573695.1 Papaver somniferum | reverse complement strand
ATTCATAAACCATTATAAATAATAATTATGCCATTTCAACCCAGGGCATAAAAAAGAAAAGGGAAATTAAATTAATAATTTCCCTCCCCGCAGTAGGTTAGAGTTGCGTCCCCGCATTGCTCTAACACACACTACACAAATTTTGTGCCATCTATAAAGTGGCGATACCAGAAATACTATTTGCCAACCCTTGCTGACCTGTATCACTTGACACCAAAAGAACTGAAATACTTATTTTATCGCCTGCGTTTGCACCGCCAAATCTAGCGCCCCAAGCTGTAGTGATATCAACAGTTCCCACCGTTGGCGTAAAAGTGCCTAGCAACCTGTATTTATTTTTGACGAACGTAATACCCGGAGAATAGGCTGGCGTTGCGAATACAGCCAATTTAAAACCAGCTGGCACGGTTGCCGGAGAAATTGTAAACTCTAGAGTTGAAATAGAACCGTCTGTTACGCTGATATTCAAAGCCGATGGCACGACATTAGGCACGTTGACGGTTTGAGGCGCATCGGTAATTGATGAACTACCAACCGCCAATAAATTCAGGTTCAATTTTACAAATAAGGCATTACCTGAAAGAATTTTTGTGTCACCAAAAATGTCAGTCAAAGGAAGATTTTGAGCCAACGCTTGCCAGCTACCCCGTTGCTCATCTGTTAAACCACGCCAAGCCGTTGACATTGAAGATAAATTAGCCCTTTGAGCTTGTTGAAAAGAGGTTTGTGGATTTACAGGCGTAACCTTATTACGCATGTAAGAGCCGTAACGGTTTTTCGAAAGTACAGAACCGTTCAATTTGTTGCGCATGTCTGACACGAGCGCAGAATACTTGATTTTTGCCATGATATATAAATTTAAGTTAAAATAATGTACGTACTTAAGAAACTCAAGACCTCTACACCGCTAGCCTTGTCAACAACTACCAAAAGGCCTGAAATTTTCTGGCCAATTGCCCATGAATTAAAGAAAGGAATTACGGACCCTGGCAACCCGAAGTCATTCGTAGAGGGATCAGCAAAACCTACATTTAACCATTTACCGGAATAATTTTGCACACCTG
>NW_020621034.1:0-507 GCF_003573695.1 Papaver somniferum | reverse complement strand
ATTTATTTCCCGATCCTCGGACAAATGCAAACATTTTTTCAATATTCTCAAAAAAGGGAGTAAGTTTGAATGGACCGCAGAATGCGAAGAAGCCTTCCAAAAAATCAAAGAACACCTGGCTTCAATTCCAATTCTGCAGAAGCCTGATCCTGATGAGGTTTTGTCATTATACATAGCAGCGACAGAAGACGCAGTTAGCGCAGTGTTGGTCAGAACCAATACGAAGATAGAACAGCCTATCTATTATGTCAGTAAGACCCTCAATTCTGCGGAAAGGAAATACACGAAGATCGAACAACTTATACTGGCATTGATGTTGGCTACTCAAAAGCTGAGAACCTATTTCCTAACTCACTTCATCCGTGTCCCATGCAAAGCACCACTGGAAGCAGTCCTCAAAAGCGCGGGAAAAGTAGGCAGAATAGCCAAGTGGAACACCCACCTGGACCAATTCAACATCATTCATGAAATTCAACATTCCCAAAAATCCCAAGTTTTGGCGGATTT
>NW_020621033.1:0-784 GCF_003573695.1 Papaver somniferum | reverse complement strand
ACAAGTTTTGTAGATGGACGATTTTCTGGATTTTCTAATTTTAATAACATGCTTTGCTATGTGTTTAGGTACTTGTTATGTGTTATATTTTAATAGCATGCTTGTTAGTGGTGCTTAGGTGGAGGATTCAAGTTGTATGTGGTATACAAACTGGTGCACCATGTCTTGTCTTTAAATTTTCTGGATTTAGGTAGATGTGTACATGTTTGTACACCTGTGTAAACTAAGATATTTGAAAAATGAAAGTTATATAGTCATATGAGTACTCTTTTTGTAAATCTCGGAAAGAGCTTTCCGAAAATAAAGTTTTCGAATTTCGGACAATCCTTTTGACAAATAAATTATTTTATATTATTTAAAATTGCTGACATCATCATGAGTCACTTTGCACTAGAGCTAGGAAACAAGCGGGAAACCCGCGGGTTGGCCCGATCTGGACCGTCAAAAACCCGTACCCGGCTTGGCTGGGTTCTAAATAAGCCGGGTTAAAATTACAACCAAAATACGCATACAATCTCAAAAGAATCAAACCAAAATGGGTGAAAAGAAAGTAAAGATTTTCACCAAATTCAGGGTAGGTAGAGTCTGGAAGTACCCAGAATTGTTCTATTGTTATTGGTATGAACTCCGCCACCTGCGACAACTTTTGCACCACCACCTCCACCTCCTCTTTTAATGGGCGTCGAAGATACAGTTTTTAAATCCTCGATATTTGCATAACTCTTCCTGGCCATCATAACACCACCACCTCTTTTGTCTGCACCACTCGCTGATTTACTCCCTC
>NW_020621032.1:0-355 GCF_003573695.1 Papaver somniferum | reverse complement strand
TTTTACAAAAATAGGATTGAGATTTTACATCTATAGATCCGTAAGAACAAAAACCCCCACAAAAATTCATAACAAAACAAACCCTAATCTCTAAAAAGGAAAAAGAACAACAACAACTATTAATCGATTAATGAAGGATCCGTAAGAACAAAATCCCCCAAAAGAATTCCTAAATAATAATAATAAAACGGTTTCAAAACAAACCCTAATTTCTAAAAAAAATAACCGATTAAGAAAAGAAAGAAATCAGATACCGATCATCAATCAAACGAGATAAGAAATAGAGATAACTTTTAATCGTCTGCATACCTGGTTTACCAAGACAAGAGAGAGATCACCTGGTGGTTATATGGAA
>NW_020621031.1:0-506 GCF_003573695.1 Papaver somniferum | reverse complement strand
CCTAGTATTTCGAGATGGGTGGAATTTTTCTATGCACGACCTGCCAAGTTATACTACAATGAATTCACCTTGTCGTCTGCACAAGGGGTTCAACAAGGGGACCCTCTCGGCCCTCTACTCTTTTCCTTGACTCTACATCCGCTCGTGTGTAAGATTGCGGCGCATTGTACACTTGACCTCCATGCCTGGTATTTAGACGATGGCACATTGATTGGAGATACCGCAGAAGTGTCAAAGGATTTGCAAATTCTACAGGAAGATGGTCCTGCGAGAGGCCTGTGTTTGAACATCCAGAAAACTGAAGTTTTCTGGCCAAAAATTGATCGACGGTGCATTTTTGCTGATACCTTCCCGCCTGAGGTTGGTCGACCATCTACTGGTGTCCGTCTACTTGGAGGACCAGTTAGTTTAGACGATCAGTTTTGCAGCGAAACTATCCTGTCTAGAGTTGCCAAAACCACTCACCTGATGGACTGCATTAAAAAGCTTCGAGACCCACAAGCTGA
>NW_020621030.1:0-311 GCF_003573695.1 Papaver somniferum | reverse complement strand
AGGACGAGAACTTCGGGTCTGTATATGGTAATCTTGCAACATGAGTTCAGTTATAGGTTGCAGTTTCATCCAATCTGATATATTTCACACCTCAAACCTCACCTGGACGAGAACATAGGGTATGTATATGGTAATCTTGCAACATGAGCTTAGTCATAGGTCGCAGTTTCATCCACTATGATATATTTCACACCTCAAATCCCACCTGGACGAGAACATCGGGTATGTATATGGTAATATTGCAACATGAGTTCAGTATTAGGTTGCAGTTTCATCCAATCTGATATATTTCACACCTCAAACCTCACCTG
>NW_020621029.1:0-1290 GCF_003573695.1 Papaver somniferum | reverse complement strand
GTGTCGCCCGCGGAGCTCACATTAAGACTCAATCTCTGATAAACAAAATTCTCTTAGGCGATTAACTTCCTTTGGTGAATGTGTCACCTCTTCATATAAGTAATGACGAGAAGATTCCTGAGACTGATAGTGATTATGAACATGTAAGCGATGATGAGGAAGACCTTGAAGTTACCCTTCAAGAAGATCAGTCTGAAAAGGACCAATCTGGTGATGGATTTCCTAAGGATCCAAATTCTGGTATCAATCCTGGCGACGAAGTTGATGCTGAAGCTTATTTGATTAATCAAGATGTGCCTTCTAATGAGGCTTAGCTTTTCCCTTTACTTTGTCTTTTATGTCTTTTCAAATGTATTTTGGTATATTTGAAACTTATTTTGTTCTTAACACTCGTTTCTTGACAAGGGAGATAATATAACTTATATTTTAATTCCCATACTTGCCTCTTATTATATCCATTGTAAGTAACATGTGAGTAATTCCATGCGGCATTTTCGCGTGTCCACATCTCCTGCAAAACAATGTTAATGCGAATTTTATTTTCTCATGAGGTCTTATTGGGCCTCCCTATGTAAAGGTCTTATTTTTCCTAGTATATGACTTTGTTTATGTGTGACGAGATCGCATGCCGTCTTTACATTTTAGTGTAATGACCCATTGATCTCGCATTATCATATTCTTGTATTATTGATGCACAAATACAACAATCCTTAATACTCCCGTGAGTAAAAAGCCTCATGATACTTGTGTATTTTGACACAATTCAGCTCCCTAATGGAGGTCGACGTCCTTATATTCCCCCTGATTTCCCCTTCAAGGAGGCTTACCCCTACCGGGATAGGTTGGGATCCTCCCATCCAGTGATGCAACAATCAGTTTTTTTCGCGGCCTCTTATCCCTCCATCGATATGATTTGTGGTTACAAGACCACACCCTAAGTGGGGTTTCTTCGGACCGAGTGCATCATAGTCAAGACTTTTCAATAGCGGCCAAGTACGCCCCAGGCACTCTTGACTCAACCGTGTACCTCGGCGACCTGATCGAGTCTCTACACACCTTAGGAGAGACCTTGTCACCTTAGTCTTCCAATCTAAGGCGGTAAGCTTAGATTGAAAATTTAAGGCGCCTCTCATGGATGGGCTTTCATTTCACCCCAAATCTCCATGACTCAGGATTCAGGTCAGTGTAGATTTCACCTGAGTCATGCTAATAGGCTTTCCCCAACTATGACGTATGTTATGTCTTATTGTTGCCTCTTTCTATTTGTGCGAACTAGGGTGCACGCCATAG
>NW_020621028.1:0-1249 GCF_003573695.1 Papaver somniferum | reverse complement strand
TCCTGCTGCAGCTCCATTCTGCTGCACCACTTCTGTTGCTGCTGCAGCTTCTTCTGCTGTAGCTGCTGTTGCAGTACTGCCTTCTTATCTTGGCCCTGTGCACTGCTTGTGCTGCACTGCTACTTTCCTCTCCTGCTGCCATTCTTTGTTGCAGCACTGTTGTTAGCCCAGCTGCTTCTGCTTGCATCTGCTCTGCTGTGCACTCAAGCCCAAAGTACAGTTCCTACAGCCCAAAGCTCACTTCATTCTTGAGCCCAAGTTAAACTCAGTGAAGCCCAAAAGCCCAGAACACAATTTGAGCCCAACTGTAAGACCAATACTAAGGCCCATTCCATTAAAGCTCCAAGCCCAGTTTGGGTTAAGGTTGAAGGCCCAATTCAAATCAACTGTGGGCTTAACCCAAAGCTCAATCAAAGGCTCAAAGCCCATTTGCACTTTAAAGATAACTGAGCCCAAGCTCAGTTCATTTTATGTTTAACAAACCCACTAAGCCCAATCCATTCAAAGGGCATTCAAACCCAATAGTACATTAAGCCCAACACTTCCAAAGGGCTTCTAAGCCCAAAGCAAATCTAGGAACCCAATTTAGCTAAAACACTTCCGAAACACACCCGATCTCTGTGGATCGACCCCGTACTTGCACGAGCTACAACTGACGACCGTGCACTTGCGGTATTACTGTAGGCCCGTTTTCATCGCATCATTTCTATACACTAGTCCGGACCTACCAAGTTTTTGGCGCCGCTGCCGGGGATAATTTCTATACCCTTTTAGAGGCCCACCAAGTTTTTGGCGCCGCTGCCGGGGAATGGTGCTGTGTTTTATCTGTGTTTTTCTTTAGCTATTTTGTATTTCATTTCATAGCATTTGCATCTGCATCTGCTTCATTTCATTTGCGGTTGGACCTGCTGATTCTGAACCTGTTTTTCCTCTGCTGGGACGCCACCAAGGAAAAGAACCAAAACCCAACTGGGTTTTTGCAACAATATCAGAGCAGCTGGGCTGTGCTAAAAAGGTAAGCCTAAACCCATTCAATTGAGAGAACCCAACCTGTGGGCTTCCAAATTTATTTAATTGTGGGCTTGTAATAATTAACCCAATTTTTTTGGGCTTTTTATTTTTCTATTTTGGGTTTGTAATAATTTATGTGTGGGCTTGTTGTTTAATTTGTGGGCTTGTATTTATTTTGTGTGGGCTTGTTTAAATTTTTCCATTGGACTTGTATTTTGGACTCTGGGTTTAAACCCAG
>NW_020621027.1:0-261 GCF_003573695.1 Papaver somniferum | reverse complement strand
TGAACCGAAATATTTTGTAGATTTTTATATGTGATATTGTGTTATGATCTGTAAGCTTTGTAATGAGCCATCATTCGTCCAGTTATGACCTGAATTTAAGGTCTGAAAAGCAAAAACCAATTTTTGCAGAAAAACGTAGGTAGTGGTTCACGCTTTGTTTCCGTTAAAATGAACCGAAATATTTTGTGGATTTTTTTATGTGATATTGTTCTATGATCTGTAAAATTTCTAATGAGCCATCATTCGTCCAGTTCTGACCTG
>NW_020621026.1:0-890 GCF_003573695.1 Papaver somniferum | reverse complement strand
ATCGAATCAGATCTGACACATAGGTTCTTCACATTCCATCTTTGAGCAACAACAGCACCATAGATCACCGCACAAACTTCAGCATAGAAGTTAGTCTGCCAGCCCAGGCCAACGCACAGAACTCCCAAGACTACCGAGCTTGAATCACGGAAAACAACACCAGAACCAGCCTGCCCCGGATTACCAAGAGAAGCACCATCACAACAAATCATAATCTCACCAGGATTTGGTGGGCTCCAATTAACTTCAACTGGGTTAGAGTGATCGCAAGATCTATGCGTCACTCTAAAGAAATTAACAATACGCAAATCATCCAAAGTATTATGCATATGGCCTTTCAATCTAATAGAGTTATCACGAATTACCTGATGAACTCTTCCTTTAAACTCCAGCCAACGAATCTGTTTGTTCTCAAAATAAGCTTTATTACGCATCTTCCACAGCTCCGTAACTATTGCAAGATTTGCAATAAGCCACAGATCCTTAATCATTCGACTCCTGCCCTTTGCAGCCTTGTAGGAGGCTACCAGGTCCTCATTCGGCGTCAATCTGAAAATTTCAGCTGCCCACCTCCAAATTCTTTTGGCAATTTTGCAATGCCAAGTAATATGGCTAACATCTTCACAATCTTCTCTACATAAACGACACATAGAAGGCATCTCCCTACCAGTTTTCTTCATAACATTATCATCAGAAGCACAACACTGTTTATAAAATAGCTTCCAATACTGCACACCCAAAGTAGGATGTATAACACTTCTAGAGAAGAGAGCTGCAGCTGGCAAAATTTCAGCTGGACCACAAATAGCAGCCTTGGCCGACTTGACAGTGAAGACACCCTTACTATCCAAGTCCCAAATTTTATAATCATCTCCACCACCAATAAGAGG
>NW_020621025.1:0-680 GCF_003573695.1 Papaver somniferum | reverse complement strand
AACTCTTACCTCTTTACAATTCTACTAATGGTAGTAGTTATGCCGTAAGAGTTAACACCTCAAAATCGTTCGTCTCTTCGAAAACTGCAAAAACGAACGAAACTTTATTTTCCGAAACTGATTTTTCATGAAATCACGGACACAATTTTCATAATGTGAGCATTCACACAACTGAACTATGAAGTTTATAGCAATAAAATATTTCATCATAAATATATCGTCTATCTTCGAAGGTTCCACAAAACACACGCTTTGATTTTTCGAAAAAAACAGCAATTAATGCAACTTGCATACATAAATTCTCAAGGATTTTTATCTAATGAAAACAAATTCATGCAAATAAAATATACCATCATATTTTGCACAATATGTCACGGCTGCATATAAAAAAAAACTATTTTTCCTTCGTATCGTCGTTATTTGTCTTTAAAACGAAGGATTATTTCAAAAATATTGTGAAAGCTCACATCTCATACATATGATAAAGTTTGTATTTACATGAAAGCTCATAAGATAAATTTTATCACCGGACACAAGTTCATCATTGATGAGTGCTAAAAAGTGCATATTTCTATATATTTTTCTTGGCATTTAACTCATCCTTTGTGCATTAATTCTACATTTTATCCCATATTCTGTATTTTCATTGTTTTCAAGAATAAATATTTTTATTAATTAAT
>NW_020621024.1:0-2276 GCF_003573695.1 Papaver somniferum | reverse complement strand
GGCTAAAGTTCATGAGCCGATTCGTCGAATCGAATCATCTTTGTTTCAATTGTGTCTTGTGTAGTTACATAAGATCACATAGCAATTGAACAACTCTCTAACTAGTTCATTTGAGTCAATTGAACTAGTTATGGTGAAGAAGAACAAAGTTAATATGAAATGATCATATAGTTAACCTTTTGGGTTACTATGTTGAACCAACATATACGTACATGTTTGGGCATGGTTTTCACGAATCCAGTAAATGTATACCTCAAGTGTGTGTGACAAGCTAAGTTATAGATCTAACGGTTGAGAAATATTAGCTTGAATCTAAATCAGGTTTTCATATAACGGTGAATATGGATTGCTTTGTAACTAAGGAAAAACCCTGATTTGAAGACTATATAAAGGAGACATCTAGCATTGGGAAAAACTAATCCCCACACGTCTGTGTGATACTAGTGCGCTCGCTAGAGTCGATTCTCCTTTAACCTTTGGTTTTCTTCTTCTAAAACCAGGTTAACGACTTAAAGACTTCATTAGGATTGTGAAGCCAGACTGATACTACTTTTATCGTAGTTGTGTGATCTGATGTTGCATCTTCTATCGTACGAGTACAATCATATTGATTGGGTTGAGATCGTGAGAGTTCTCCGATAGGCAAGATATAAAAGTAATCACAAACGCCTACGTCTCATCGTTTGTGATTCCGCAACATCTTCTTCCGCTAGTCGATTAAGTTTGTTGTGAGGTGATTGATTAATCTAGGCTGTTGTTTGGGAATACAAGACCAGATTATCAATTGGTTCCTGTTCACCTTGATTATTATCAAAAGACGGAACAAAAACTAGGGTTTTTATGTGGGAGACAGATTTATCTTTTGATAAACTTTTCTGTAATTGACAGATTTGTTTATTGTTAAAGCCTGCGATTTTGTGTCGTAGCAACTCTTAGTTGTGGGTGAGATCAGCTAAGGGAATCAAGTGCGCAGTATCCTGCTGGGATCAGAGGTGTATGGAGTATAAATGTACCTTGGATCGGTGGGAGATTGATTGGGGTTGAACTACAGTCCAGTCCGAAGTTAGCTTGTAGTAGGCTAGTGTTTGTAGCGGCTTAATACAGTGTGTATTCAATCTGGACTAGGTCCCGAGGTTTTTCTGCATTTGCGGTTTCCTCGTTAACAAAACTCTGGTGTCTGTGTTATTTATTTTCCGCATTATATTTTATATAATTGAAATAATACAGGTTGTGCGTTAATATCATCAATTGGAAATCCAACCTTTGGTTGTTGATTGATATTGATTGATCCTTGGACATTGGTCTTTGGTACCGTCCAAGTTATTCCTTGTGTTTGATTAAAAACTCGCTATTGTTTTAGCTTGAGTAAATCAAAAAAAGTGAGAGATATTAATTCCTTGAGATACTTTAATCTAGATTGAGTCTGACTATCTAGTTGATTCTCTAGCAAAGTATTTCGGAGTTAGTCCATACAGATTGCTAATCGAAATATTGGGTGGTGTTGTTAGACCCCCGTTTTTTCACAAACCTTAATGTATCCAGACATGGGTTTTAGCTCTTAACTCCCATTTCAATTATTGAAACATTCTTAGAAGACGACAATAGCTGTCTCACAGAAACTATTAGCTTATAAGCAATTTTAAAGTGATCGAATGATAAATACGAAATATTCCGAGCCTACATCAAATGACTGTCTCACACAAATTATGTTAGATGTTACCAGGTGATTTTCACATGATCATCTTTTTTACATTCGTCAATAATAATGATGAACGCAGTTAAAGAAAAAAATCTTTCCAACACATATTTCGAGAAAGATATAAGCGAGTTAAACTCAGCTCGAAATATCAAATGTGTATAATGTAAAGTCTATACGGCTATACGACTTTGTCTCAATAGGAGATAAAATTGAATATACTTTGAGTGATAGATGAGTTCAAGTCTCCACATACCTTTTGTTGATGAAGTTCCACAAGCTCCCCTTAGTAGTTCTTCGTCTTTAATCGATGAACTCCATGAAGTCTAAAGCTCAACTACACATTTTATCCTAATCTGAGACATAACTATAAGTAGACTAGAAATCAAGACTTATAGTTTTGGCAACTAAACTTGACAAACAAGCTTGAGATAGCAACGCTTGCGAGTTCGACCAAGCAGTGCTCTAACATAGTCGATTTCATATATTCAAAACAAACAAAGACTAAGCATCGATTCAGGGACTATGCAAGTCTAAAAGAACGAGTGGATTGTAAGTTCGCATCATCATCATCTATATA
>NW_020621023.1:0-1069 GCF_003573695.1 Papaver somniferum | reverse complement strand
ACCTCATAATTTACACAATCACACCCACGAAGAGATGATTATATCAATAGAAATTAATCTAATAGTTTGGACAACTTAGCCTAGATAAAGAGCGGTCATGATGCATTCTGGGGAAAGCTAAATCCATGGTTGTGGTTTGCTCTAATTAAAATTAATCATTATTGTTTTATTAATTAGTGCCTCATTAATCTCTCATAATGATATAATTTATTAAATTTTCATCATGTCTTCTTAATTAATCTAATAAATATGTATTTTTATATTAATAAATAATTTTAATAAAAATTATATCAGTAGAAATTAGTGGTTAGTAGTGGAAGAAGTAGTGGCTGGTAGAAGCAGTGGTGGAGGAGACGATAATATCAGTGGTGGTGGAAAAAATAATGTCGATGGATGGTTTTATGGTGGTGATGTTGGTGAATAGTGACATTATTAGTTATGTATATTTATAACACATGCGACATTGTATCGTGAAAGATGTAGTTGGTCATCACGATTGATAAAAACAGATATCATATTCTGGGGATGATACCATACCATTTAGAAAAAAATGATCATAACCGCCGGATCACATAAACGGTACCCGTGCTACCTTTAGTACATTGTTGTATAGATCATGGTTCTAACGGTTAAAATAAAGTTGTGGTTGATTTTCTAATTCATTCTTGGGAAAGCTAAATCTACAGCTGTAAAATGATTAGTTTAATTAACTTTCAGTAATAAATGTTTTATTAATATTTCATAATAAATGTTTCTTTAATTAATCAGATAAACATATTTTTATTAATACAGTACATAATAAATTTATTTTATATTAAATCAATAGACACTACACCAAAACAGACATTTTGTTATACATATATGTGTGACATTTTATTTATTATCACCTTATTAGTGTAACAAATATGGTGTTTTTCTTTTGTTACACATTAATAGTCACACTAATAAGTGTGACTTTAATTAATTTAAATCACACTACAAAGTATGTCAAATATCTTACATATATTAGTATAACAAATTAGGCAGCAATTAAGAAAAATAAATATTTATTTTTATTTTCTCCACCCTG
>NW_020621022.1:0-574 GCF_003573695.1 Papaver somniferum | reverse complement strand
TTGCATTTTAATTCTTTCCATATTTTGAAACATTGAGGACAATGTTTAGTTTAGGTTTGGGGGTATAGAGTAGATTCCACGATAATATGCTATAATTGAAAACGAACTCCTTCTTCTTTTTGAAAAATTGAAAAATTCCAAAAAAAATAAAAAATCAAAATTCAAAAAAATTGAAAAAATTGAAAAAAATCATAAAAATGGAGCTCATTTACCTTGAAATGTTGACTCTTGTGCAAATATGTATTTTTATTAGGAGTCTTAGTCTAGATATTTAGGCACCCTGATTCTAGCACAATTCACATAGTGATAAGAAATTTGCACGCGCACGATCTACCAATACATGTATGGCCTCGATCTTCAAGGTGTTTGATAGGAAGTTACGATTGCCAATCACTTTAGAATACTGAACGAAACTTGACTAGCTTGTTCTTTGGTTGGTTGGGATAGAAGGTGGAGGTTACATTAAGAAAGACAACCATCGAATTTAACTGGGTGCATCAAAAAGGGCTACCTCTTGCAAAGTGTCATGTAATCTTTTGTTTCCTTTTGTATATGTATCAAAAGTGTTTCCTTA
>NW_020621021.1:0-952 GCF_003573695.1 Papaver somniferum | reverse complement strand
TTGGTGTGGTAATGCTGACCAACCAAGTGTAAAGTTTATAGGACATACATGATTATTTGTCATAGAGCACAGTGGGAAGAATGAAGTCTCAAAGTATCAAGACTCGCCTTGTGGCGCGAGGTTTCTCACAAAGCCCTAGAATTGTCCTCTTGTAATGAACGTTATAGCGTTCCGCTACTTAGTTAGCTTGGTAATTTCAAAAGGACTTGAAATGCAGCATATGTATGTGGTTATTACGTATCTCTGAAAGAATCAAGAGATAGAAGATATTTTCAAAAGGTCCTGATAACCTTTTGTTACCCAAATCAAGTGACTTTATACCACAAAGTGCGTTTACAATTAGACTGGACATTCACTTACGGAATGAAACAATCATGTGAATGGGGTATAACCGTCTAAGTGGCTATTTGATTTTAAGGGGATAGACAAGTAAGGTATTTTTCCTTGCGTATTCACAAGCAAGTTCCTGATTTGGAATTGTAGCTACCTATGTCGATGGTACAGACATGATGGGTGCTCTTGATGAAATAAGAGATCCTACAAGCTACTCTAAATCCAAATTTGAGATGAGAAATCTGGGGAAAGCTCGATCGCAAATTGAGCTTGGGGTATATAATTCCACCGGTTTGCGTATGTCTAAAGTTTTCAGGCAATTTAACAAAGACATGCATCCTGATAGCACTCCCATGATAAGTCGAGGTTCAAATGTAAGTAAGTGACTATTTCGTCCAAAGTAAGATGACGAAGATGTATTGGGAGATGAAATTCCCATATCTAAGTACAAAAGACGCGTTTTTATACTTAGTATAATAATATACTCGATTAAATTATACATCCTCAGGGAACTTGTTAGCTAGATATAACTCGGCGCCAACGCAACGTCATTGGATTGGTATAGTGAATGTCATCATGAACTTAAAAGTAACATTGATATAAATTTGTTTTATCCCTG
>NW_020621020.1:0-599 GCF_003573695.1 Papaver somniferum | reverse complement strand
CTATATGAATGGAATAGAGCCAGAAATCTTCACTCTGTACAAATTCAGGCCAACAGGAAAATTGTACACAACTGGGCACCTCCATCTAGTGGTGTTCTAAAAATAAATTTTGATTGCTCACATTTAAATATGAACTGTCTATATGGCTAGGGTATGATTTGTAGAGATATTGAAGGTAATAGCCATGGATTGCGGGGAGGTACAACTTTTGCAATAAATCCAGAGCAGGAAGAGGCACAAGCTCTTTTGGAAGCTGTTTTATGGTCTAAGACAAATGATTGGAGAAGAATACTCTTGGAAGGAGACTGTGCAAATGTGATAGCTGCTCTCAATGGAAAATCCACAGCTGTGAAGTGGAAAACATATAATTTAATAACTGATGCTTTAAGAATTCTAAAAACTATAGATTTTTGGGTTTGCTCTTATGTTCACAGGGATGCAAACAATTTAGCTGATTCTTTGGCTAAATATGCCAGAACTCAATCATTATGTTTTAGTTGGTCTAATAATGTCCCTGCTTGGACTCAAGTTTTGATCCAGCAAGACAAAAATAATATAAAATCCTTCTTTAAATTCAATCTGTTTTCCTATTAAAAAAA
>NW_020621019.1:0-1067 GCF_003573695.1 Papaver somniferum | reverse complement strand
GAAGACTCCAAAAAGCTTTGAAAAGCTTAAATTTAATTATACTCCGTAACACTGGGATCTACAAGCTAGGAGATTGGTTAGAGAATGATAATAACGAATCCCTACAATACTAAATATAACCTTTGAATGTACTCTAAAAATTCTTGAAAACTCTAAAAAGCCGTAAAATATCTAAAGAACTCTGAAAAACTCTAAAAAGCTCAGAAAAACTTGAAGTTAATTATATTTCGTAGCACTAGTATCTACTAGCTAGGGGATTCGTTAAAGCCAACTGATAGTAACTTAATTCTTTATAAATAATGATACTAACAAAATTTCCTACAATAATAAAGATTATCTTTGAATGTTTTCTAAAAACCCTAAAGAACCCTGAAAGAGCTCTGAGAAACTCTAAAAAGCTCAGGAAGACTCCAAAAAGCCTTGAAAAGATTAAATTTAATTATACTCCGTAGCACTAGGATCTACAAGCTAGGAGATTCGTTAAAGAATGATAATAATAAATCCCTACAATAGTGAATATCAGCTTTGAATGTTGTTTAAAAAGCCTTGAAAACTCTAAAAAAACCCTGAAAACTCTAAAAAACCCTAAAATAACTAAAGAGCTCCGAAGAATCTAAAGAGCTCTGAAAAGCTCTAAAAAGCTCTGAAAAAGCTTTAAGTTAATTATATTTCGTAACACTAGTATCTACTAGCCAGGGGAACGTTAAAGCCAACCGAAAGTAACTTAATTCTTTATAAAGAATGATACTAACAAAATTCCCTGAAATGTTTAAGATTATCTTTGAATGTTTCCTAAAAACCCTAAGAGCCCTGAAAGAGCTCTGAGAAACTCTAAAAAGCTCAGGAAGGCTCCAAATGGCTTTGAAAAGCTTAAAATTAATTATACTTCGTGGCACTGGGATCTACAAGCTAAGAGATTCGTTAAAGAATGATAATTACAAATCCCTACAATACTAAATATAACCTTTGAATGTACTCTAAAAATTCTTGAAAACTCTAAAAAGTCGTAAAATATCTAAAGAATGATAATTACAAATCCTACAATAGTGAAAAATTAATTTGAACAT
>NW_020621018.1:0-595 GCF_003573695.1 Papaver somniferum | reverse complement strand
ACTGGATTTTCGAGAATGGACGTGACATTGACATTAGATATGGATTGAAAACTCGTCGAGCGATTATAATTCTGGCATACAACCGATAGAAAGTATTACTGACACTCAATTAATGGCAGACATTATTATTCTCATCTCATTACAAAACCAGGACTTTCATTGCGAGTGAATGAGCTGTAGATCAAGTATTAATACATCATTAATGAACGACTTAACAGTCATTATCTGAAGTGCACACGTACATAAAGTAGGTGTGATTACATGTCACTCATAACTCACGTGACTACAAATAGGGAAACATAATTTGAAAGCTTAACCTGCACTGCTACTTGTGTTATCCTTCACCACTGCATTACTTGAGCTAATATCCCCTCGCAAGATCATGGGTGGTGCAAGCACTGTGAGCTTGTCACGAAGCATTTTGAAACGAGGACCATGTAAGCCTTTGGTGAAGATTTCCGCCAACTGATCAAGAGTATGCACATAGAAAACATCTAGAGCTTTGGGATGCACCAGTTCCCTGACAAAGTGATAATCAAGATGAACATGTTTCATTTTAAAGTGCATAACAGGGTTTGAAGCAAGACTGATGGAG
>NW_020621017.1:0-491 GCF_003573695.1 Papaver somniferum | reverse complement strand
TGGGATCCGAATCACTAGGTCTTAGAGTCTGTAAAAACTCAAATACGAACTTAGAATCACGAAGTAATAACCTAAATAATTGCGGATCCTCTAAGTCAATCAGATATGACCTACATAGTTGACCACAGTGAGAGTAGTGGTCGTTCTTAGGAAAATGTGTCGATTCTGTTAACCTAAAGTACTTAGGATTAGTCTCAGAACTTAATATTCGACTCATTTGAAACGTTCCCACAGTTGGAAGAAAACTATTTGGTGGGAAAACAAAGTCAATCTGGGTATCATAGCCTGGGCAAACCACATCAACCAGAGGATGGGTTTCTAATAACTGAAATCCTTCATGGACATCATTAGGCTCGGGAAAACGAGTATGAAGGTAATCTTGTAAAATGGTCGAGGCACAGATATCAAGTCCTAAGTGTGGGGACTTTCTGAGAGTTAAAGGTAAGGCACTAGGGAAGTGATAATCACCCCCAAACTTAGAGTTTTCAGTG
>NW_020621016.1:0-670 GCF_003573695.1 Papaver somniferum | reverse complement strand
AAAACTTGTTGTTTGGTCGAAAATAGGTAAAACCTATTTATACAAGTCATATTGAACGCACCCTGATCTCGTAGAAAGTGGGAGTGATTGAGTGATGGAGAAGTGGGGTTATGTGTAACTGTCAGAAACCATGTTCCCACATGGAGGAAACTGGTTAGTTTACACCCACTACTTCTTGCCGCCACTAACTACCCTGCTTTCTGACACTTTCTTATAATGGGAGTGTTGCACGCCGCACGCTGTAAACCGCCAGACCAATACCCTGATGAGCATCCCCCAGTTTGTGACATGGATGTCTCGAGTGTTTTCAAGGAAAACATGTAGTAGGTTGCTATGTGTGGAAAGTCAAAGTCAGGAGACTTTCCACAGGAGAATAACACGTGATGCTATTTTGCTTGTCTTAGTCGGTCGCCCAAAACTTACCACAGGCCTGTCAATTCTGTGGCGAATTTGGACGGCTGAGATCGTAACTCATGAGAAAATGTGTCCATTGATTATGGCCACATTCTGTTGGCGCCTGATGGTAGCACAGTGGCGTCATTGCCAATGGTGTAGTGGCATATAGCGGCATGCCAGTGGCATGGTGGCGCCTGACGTAGCCGTGGCATAATGGCGCCTGGCGTAGCCATGGAAACTATTTTGGCATATTGGTGTTAGACCAAAATATGGC
>NW_020621015.1:0-1257 GCF_003573695.1 Papaver somniferum | reverse complement strand
TCGTGAAGCGCAATGATTGTGCGGCTTGGTTTTGGCATGGTTGCCATGATGTGCAGCGATTGTGCGGCTTTGGTTTTGGCATGGTTGCCATGATGCGCAACGATCGTGCGGCTTGGTTTTGGCATGGTTGCAATGATGCGCAGGGATTGTGCGGCTTTGGTTTTGGTATGGTTGCCATGATGCGCAGCGATCGTGCGACTTGGTTTTGGCATGGTTGCCATGATGCGCAGAGATTGTGCGACTTTGTTTTTGGCATAGTTGCCATGATGCGCAGCGATTGTGCGGCTTAGGGTTTTGTGTGTCGAAACCCTAGTTTAGCATTTGAAAAAACATACCCTGGTAATTTTTTACATAAGTGCATTAAATGTTCTAATAAATGTGTTTAACGTTACCGGTGACGTCATGCTATGCGTAAGGTTTTACGATTTTACCCCTTGTCTAAAAACCACCTTCAACACTAAGTCCCCTGCTTAACTTGGAACAGGGGCCTTGTTGCAAGGTAAGCATAAGATGGTGACAGACGAGGATAGAACTGAGACAGTAAGTCGTGAAAAAGGGCTAAGGATACTTGAACTCATCTATGACTCACGATTCTATATACTCTATCTCCTATTTGAGACAAAAGTCGAATAACTATATAGACTTCGATTATACACATTCGATATTTCAAACTGAGTTTAACTCGTTTACATATTTCTTGAAATATGTGTTGGTAAGGTTTCGCTTTAACCAAGTTCATCTTATATTCTTGACGAAAGTCAAAAGATGATCATGTGAATATCGCCTGGTAACATCTTACATTATTTGTGTGAGACAATCATTTGATGCAGACTCGGAATATTTCATATTAATCATTCGATCACTTAAAAATTGCTTTGAAGATAATAGTTTGTGCGAGATAGCTATTCCCGTCATCCGAGAATGTTTCAATGACTGAAATGAGAGTTTAGAAAAAAAAATAACCATGATTGGATATAGTACAGTATGCATACTTGTATAGTAACAGTTGCAAATTATTCCAAGTCTGGGAACCATGGTATGCATAATCGTATGCGTACTTTTTGGTTAATAAAGGTCCGGGAACTAAGTACGCGTACTGGCGTGAGATTGAAGTTTTGGGACTTGACTGAGTTTGGTGGTATGCATAACAGTTCGCATACTGGCGAACCCAAACTTAGTCCGGCCACTTAGGTATGTGTACCCGTTTGTATACTTTAGTAGGTTATGTTCTAAAATCGGTTTGTTCACGAACTAACA
>NW_020621014.1:0-800 GCF_003573695.1 Papaver somniferum | reverse complement strand
CTAAGGCTCAGTTCACTACACTGATCCCAAGCCCAAATTCAAAATCAAAGGCCCAGTTCACTGTTACAAGGCCCAGTGCTATTCAAAAACCTAAAGCCCAATTCACAGTCACTGTTAGCCCAAGGCCCAGTGCAATTCCAAAGGTTAAAAGCCCAGGTTCATAGCTAAAAAGCCTAGCTCTAGTTCACGGCCCAAATCATTCAAAGGCCCAAGGCCTAAAACCATTTCATCATTACAAACAAACCCACTAAGCCCAATAGCAATTTTAGAGCCCAAAATAGCTAGAAAACTCCAAACACGCACAGTCTCTGTGGATCGACCCGTACTTGCACGAGCTACAACCGACGACCGTGCACTTGCGGTACTACTGTAGGCCCGCCGTTTTCATTTCTCTTCAATTTTATACACTTTCCCGGGCCCACCACACCGCAGCAGCAATCACTACAAAGATCTACACGGAATACCTTCATTGTCAAATCTCAGAAGACAAAGTCAACCAAAAGGCCATAGCCACAACAAGGTCATCTACCCTTCAAGAGTATAGTGATGAGTGCCAAATATTGTATATATCTATCCCTTTTTGTTGGCATTTAACTCATCTTTTGTGCATTAATTCTACATTTTATCCCATATTCTGTATTTTCATTGTTTTCAAGAATAAATATTTTTCTTACTTAATTTTGCATTTTTAGGTAATAAATAAAGTCTGGATGAATTGCGGAGCGGAAAAGAGCTGAAGAGTAATGAAAAGCCGGGAGGAATTACGCAAGGAAGCCGCAAAGAATGGAGCGCACGTCCAA
>NW_020621013.1:0-804 GCF_003573695.1 Papaver somniferum | reverse complement strand
TTTTTTCTTAGGTGCCATTCTATCCATTAGCTCCTTTTTCTCCTTGAAATAGTCTTGTCTAAAGGCTGGATTCCTAATAAAATTTTCACGCACTTCAATATCCTCAATGTTACTTGCCTCCTCTAATTCCTCCATAGATAAGATATAATTAGTATCAAACCCGGTTGCTATTTCCTTGTTATGATCATTTTCGCAACCTAGAGATTCCTCATTGGCCTTATTGAACTCCAAGCTAGCATCATATTGCAAAGACCGCAAGGCCAACAGTTTTGCAGCTTTCTTGGCCACTTTTCTAGCTTGTTTCCTTGCTATAATATCTGCATCAACTTCACCCCATTCTTTCAAACCCATACTAATGTCAGAGTCACTAGAATCATCTTGTTCCTCCTCCACCAAAACCTCACTAGAATCATTAGAAAGGCCTAACTCAGAAGCTAGAGCATCATACTTGTTATTCACCACTAATTCAGATTGAAAAATTGCATCCACATAAGGTGTTTCAAAATATTTAAATTTAAAAGGTGTACCCTTAGTAGGGGAGTTCTTACCTTTAACTGTTTTCCAATCCTCTTTAGATGACTCTTGTTTAGAATTAGCCTCAGAATTAGTCACGACTTGATTTTCAGCTTGCTTGGCATGCTTATTCTTATTCACGGACTCTGACTTGGAATAAGTTTCCAAAAACGAGTTGGGTACAGACTCTGGCTTTGTATTCAAACCTGGAGAGATATTCAAGGCCTGAGTATGACAATTCACGGACATAATCTCAGAGTTTTCCTTGTACACGAACTGCTGCTGAGTTTC
>NW_020621012.1:0-932 GCF_003573695.1 Papaver somniferum | reverse complement strand
AATGACGCCAAATTGTCAAGATTAACGAAATGTGTTCGAGACACCTTAATCGACAAAGTTTGATCTTGTTCAAGACACCTTAATCGACATGTGTTACCGTGCTGGTGCGGCTGCAAGAAAAGAGGTAGATCTTGGTCTCCTTGCGAATGATGGGACGAATTTGAGACCTGCGGACATCAATAGTTTAAAAAAACGTTGCCTTTGTCTTATGATAAAGTCAAAGGACGGATGAGATTGGTCGGTCAAGGCAAGGGACGGATGGGATTGATAGCCAAAGGACGGACGAGATTGTGTTCAGATGCCTTTGGACGGCTTAGATTTTTCCACTGTTGTCTGTTTAGATCAAGTACCAGTAGCTTTTCACAGAGTGTGCAGTCGATAGGCTGTCTCACTTGAAACAGAAAGTGTAATCATATATTCCGACACTATTAGTAATCTTCATCAAGCATAGAAGTGTTTAAATCTGCCTGAGACCAAGTAAATCGACTGGTTATGTTGTTGGCCCATTACGTTCAGTTCCAGTGATTCCAGTTTTCAGGAAGACATATTCTGCAGCTGACACCCAAGCTGTTCTTGTGTTTTTTGTTTCTTTAGTGCTGTGGCTGAACTGAGGCCTGTCGACCTTTTGCTCTCTCTTTGTTCACTAGTGAGTAACCATGGCAAAGGGGGGCAGGGAATGGTAGAGAGAAATAGGACCTCAGATAATCACATGGATTGAATGTAAATCAATCAATCAGATTATTGACCGAGATGAACAACTCAAACGGAAAAAAGAAGAGTAGATTAAAAAAAATATAAACTATTGATACAACGACAAATGAACAGAAGTTACAACCACATATAGCTTGAAGGTGAGCTAGCATTTCACTCCAAAATGAATCAAAGAACATACAATTGGTGAAGAGAAGATAAGAAACTCGCAAATTATAATC
>NW_020621011.1:0-526 GCF_003573695.1 Papaver somniferum | reverse complement strand
ACATCGAAATTTCCCTCTTTTGTTCTTGGCAGTTACGGCAATAATCTCTTGCCAAATTTGTTTCACGCGTTTTCGATCTCTCCAAATGGTATCAAACTCTTACCTAGGTAGAATATATCCTGTTTTGATAATTTACTTGCCTTAAATCTCTTTGAATAACCAAAAATAATCCAAACAGGACCAGTTTCCTAATTCGACTCCAATTCCATTTTCCGGCTATTCTAGCCCAATTCAATCGATCCAGTTTCTTCTAACAATCTTCTTAGGCCATATAGAGTTGAGCCCAACCAAATTCAAGTATTTAATCTCCCTGTAAAGTCTTCAAAAATCGATCGAAACTTCAACAGCAGAAAAGAGTAATTTCCCGCCAATTTTTTTGTTTAAAACGTGAAGATGGTGATGCCCCCTATCCTGCTCTGGTCTCCCTTTAGCAGCTGCCTGGAAATGGGTTACCCCTTAGTAATTAGGTTACCCCTTATCCAAAATCAAGGGTCCGTATAACAATTCTTCTGGGACATTTTTTTCC
>NW_020621010.1:0-362 GCF_003573695.1 Papaver somniferum | reverse complement strand
TTACCCTTTTCTCTCTCACATATTTGATCCATCTTTTGATCTAGATTTTTCTGACTTTGCATCAAACTCTGGAACATTTCCTCTAAGGTGGATAATCTCTTGTCTGTATTGTGTTGAGGATATGATTGTTGTTGAGAGTTTGATTGTTGTTGAGGGTTTCTCGGGTGTTGATAACCTTGATTGTTCTGATATCCCTGATTGTTCTGATAGCTCTGATTGTTTTGATATCTTTGACTGGGTTGAGATGGTCCTCCTTGAGTGGGTCCTTTTGACCATGAAAAGTTAGGGTGGTTTCCCCATCCTGGATTGTAGGTCTGTGAATAAGGGTTATGCTCTGGTTTCTGAAACATGGCATGTGCCTG
>NW_020621009.1:0-615 GCF_003573695.1 Papaver somniferum | reverse complement strand
CATGACTACTCCCCAAAACTTCCCTTTCTATTACTTTTCTCCACCACCTCCTCAGTACTACCCAAACCCTCCGTATGTTACGCCGCCACCATCAACTCCATCCTGGTCTGTCACACCACCAAAGCCACCAACTCCAGCAGTCTCACCCCCAGCACCAAAGCGACCTACTCCTCCTACAGTTTCACCACCATCACCAAAGCCGCCAACTCCAATAGTGTCCCCACCACCATGCAAGAAGCCAACTCCACCAATGGCACCACCACCAAAAAAGCCGCCAACTCCAGCAGTGAGAGCACCACCGCCACCCCGTCATTTCAGTCCCCCACCATCTCCCATGATAAAACCGCCACCTCGTCCTCTTGCTCCACCTCCTCCTCATATTGTTCCACCATCACCTGGACCTTCGCACCACACCACAATCATTATTGTATTTGTATCCTTGGGTGGTCTGTTCTTTCTTGCATTCCTCTCAGTAGCTCTGTGTTGCTTTATTAAAAAGAAGAAGAAGAAGATATCTCAAAAATCTGAGATCATAAGCATTGATGGACATAGGAAGGTGCAGGAAAAAATTGTGCCTGGCCCAAATGGTACAGAAGCTGTAATGCTTACCATTGA
>NW_020621008.1:0-470 GCF_003573695.1 Papaver somniferum | reverse complement strand
CTAATTTGTAGAAATGCAATTTTTTTTTACTCGGTCAAAGAATGAATTAAAAAGCAAAAGCACAAAGGGATAGATCTCCCTAGCCCTTAGCCAAGAGGCCAAAAACCAAAGAGCCTACAAGAAGCGATACACAAAGTGCCAGGCTAAAAATGAATGCCGGCCAAAAAGAACAAAGAAACAAAGAGGACTATGAAAAGTTAAGGAACTGGACCCTTGTCATCATCCTCATCGGCCTTATCTTGGAGCTTTTTCTTTTTTGGAGCTGTCCTCGTGGCCTTCTTGTTAGATAGGAAAGCCGCCTTCTTCTTCGCAATTTGGTCTTTTTTGAAGCGATCTTCAACATCTTTGGCTGCTGTCTCTTCCAGCTTGTTAGTTTCTTCAACAACTATGTTGTTCTTGCACTGAATGGGAGTAGCAGTCCCAATGAGATTGCCAGGTCCTGCAGCTTTTTTGCCTGCTAGAATGTCCCC
>NW_020621007.1:0-900 GCF_003573695.1 Papaver somniferum | reverse complement strand
AACATGGGACGGGACTGAAGAGGTAATCGGGCTTGCCGTTCGCCGCGCAGAGCGGAGAGCCAGCCAGCACACAAGAACCAAACACCACTCATACGCCAACACGTATTGTCCATCAAGAAACAATCGTCTCCAGTAGAACTAGCAAGCCAAGCCACTTAAGGCAAGCCAATCTTGCACGAGCACCGGGGACAAATCATTCCAAGCGAACACGTTGTGCGTGAAAATATATTTCGACCAACAATTTCCTTCTCGTGTTGCAAGGGCAAAACCCAGGCAACGCCGAATCTTATTCAGCCAGGGGGACTTACACAATTGGCGCAAAAAGATGAGCCAACTGATGCCGCGCCAACTAGTGATCTTTTACCAACCAACGTCCCTTCCCTATATATGTCTTATTTGCATTTCTACAAATACTCAATGGTTTTGTGTCCATGGGGACACAAGATCAACCAAAACCTCCTGATATAAGTAACAGATCTCGAAGTATCTTGCGATTCAAACAAGGAAGAAACAAATCTCGTTCCAAATCAAGACCCAATCCTGCTAGGAACTCTTTTAAGCAATCTGCTGCTGCTGGTCCGTACAACAATGGAGGTATTTCAAATAATCAAGGAGTAAAAACAGCTCCTGGAATTCGCTCTTATGCAAACATCGTGAAGAGGAGATCGTTGGAAGTCTCTTCCATTGATGCAGACTCACTATCTCACCCTCCAACCCGATCCTCTACAGGTGAGATGGTCATCAAGATCCCTAAAGAGGTGATTTCCAGGTCCAAGGAGAACTGGAAGTTCAGTTTAGTGGGTCGTTTTGATTTTAAGGCCCTGAACATGAAGTTCGATGAAGTGAAACAAGTCTTAACTGATCTCTGGAACCTCACTGACCGTGTTCAGTTCATACCAT
>NW_020621005.1:0-2758 GCF_003573695.1 Papaver somniferum | reverse complement strand
TTTTTTATCTAACAATGATTATTGACTGCTTGATTTCAAAGCTAACTTAGCTTAAATCTAAAGCAACCTTGATCTTGAAAGTCTATATAAGGAGAACCTCAAACAACTGGGATCTTTGAATCTCTGACGCTATTTTTTTATTTCCTAGTTGTAAACTAGAGTCATCCTATCCTTCAAACCCTTCTAGGGTTTAGCGACTAAAATGACTTCACCTAGGGATTCGTGAAGGCAAGTCCAACTATCATTATCTTGATAGTTCGTGTATCCTGATCTCGTTTTGATTGTTGTGCTTACTCCAACAAACAAGATAAATATAAATCACAAAGTTTCTTCGTCTCAGACGTTGTTATTCCACAAGTTTATACTTGTCAGGTGAATAATAATTTAGGATGCTTTGGGAGTCATAAGATCGCATTTTAAGGTTTGCTAGACTTTGTCTATTACAATATATTCCTTACAGCACCTTGATCATTGATCAGAACGGAAATCACATATAGACTTATCCATGGGAGGCAAATTGGTTTAAAGTATTCAATTAAGTTGAAGCAACTCTTAGGATGTAAAGGACGTCAGCCAAGGGAATCAATTGCGCGAAGTCCTAGTGGGATTCAAGAGGCGTAAAGAGCACGATTGCAACTGAATTGTTGTGACGATTTAATTCAGTCGCAAGTACATTCCGGTCCGAAGTTCTGATAGTAGGCTAGAGTCTGTAGCGGCTTAATACAGTTTGGTGTTCAATCTGGACTAGGTCCCGGGGTTTTACTGCATTAGCGGTTTCCTATTTAACAAAATTTCTGTTGTCTGTGTTATTTCTTTTCCGCATTAAATTATTTATATTTATTGAAATATCACAGGTTGTACGTTGAAATCAATTCAAGTAGATAAGTCAATCGCAATTGTTGGATACGACTTGATTGATTCTTGGATATTGATTTTTGGAATCGTCCAAGTACTCTCATGGTATAATCAGGTTCAAGGACTTGTCTCTGTTTACATTCTGATCGTGAGAGAAAGAGATATAAGTTCTTCATATAATTTCTAATTGAGATTCATTAAGTTAAACTCTCGGAATTCTATTCGAGTTTAGTCCATACAGGTTGCCTAAGAAAAATTTGGTGGTGTATTTTGGTACCCATAGGAAGAAAACGACTCTAGTTTACAACTAGGACACAGAAAAGTAATGTCGGGATTCAAAGATCCCAGTTGTTTGAGGTTTTTTATAGACTTTCAAACCATAGGTTACTTTAGGTTTAAGCTAAGATAGCTTTGAAACCAAGCAAACAATATCTGCCGTTAGATGAATCTTTGAATTTGATCAAGCGTAACTACCAAAGGTTAACCCAGTTGATAATTATACACTACGAACCAATAATTTTCGCTGCAATTATTAAAAAAAAAGTTTTGGAACTTATATATTTTCATTTATGTATATCTAATAACACACGTATAAATCAGTTGAGATGAAATATCGAGCTAATAATTAGAATTGGTATAAGTCTAGTATGCCAATAGACAAAACTCATTGCCAAAATAAATTTATCTATACGAATATTGAATGCTTGTAAGGTAGGTTGTTAAATAATAAAACCAATTTAACATTTCTCCCCAATCTTTTCTAAGAAATATGCATATGATTAATAATCAAAAAATAAACGTCAACACTCAGGTGAATCACACAACTTTCAAATGTTAATGCAAACTGAACCCCTTATTTGGTCACAACCGCAATTGTTGTCCAACAATCCGAAATACTCATTTAAATCTGAAATTAAAATAAAACCCACCTAAATGATTTAAAGGATAATTTCTGGATTACCATATTCGTCGTACATGTTCCTTGTTGCATGGCATCAACAATCTTAGCTTCCTTGCCGCCGAGCATCTAGACAATGCCATGCAGAGTTATCTATTGTTAGAGCATTGCTCGTTCGAACTCGCATGTGTTGCTATCTCAAGCATGTTTGTCAATGTTAGTGATCAAAACTATAAGTCTTGATTACTAGCCTATATAGCTAAAGGTCTCGGTCTAGGATAAAAAGTGTAGTTGAGCTCAAGATTCCATGACAATCATCATACAAGACGAAGGACTACTCAAGGAATCGGTGGATCTTCATCGACTAAAAGTTATGTGGAGACTTGAACTTATCTATCAGTCAAAAGTCTATTTACTCGTAGGTATATTCGTGGGAGACGGATTTATCTATTACCCTAGACTTTTCTGTGTGATACAGATTTGTTTATTAAAGTCTTCGACTTTGGGTTGTAGCAACTCTTTGTTGTGGGTGAGATCAGCTAAGGGAATCAAGTACGTAGCATCTTGCTGGGATCAGAGGCGTAGGAGCATAAATGTACCTTGGATCAGTGTGAGATTGATTGGGATTCAACTACAGTCCAGACCGAAGTTAGTTTGGAGTAGGCTAGTGTCTGTAGCGGCTTAATACAGTGTGTGTTCAATCTGGACTAGGTCCCGGGGTTTTTCTGCATTTGCGGTTTCCTCGTTAACAAAATTCTGGTGTCTATGTTATTTCTATTCCGCATTGCATTTGTTTATATAATTGAAATATCACAGGTTGTGCGTTGTTCAATCAATTAGAATATCCGACCTATTGGTTGTTGATTTAAATTTATTGACACTTGGATATTGGTCTTTGGTACCATCCAAGTTATCTCTCTTTGATAAAGACTCGCAGATTTCTATTTGCTTGAGTATATATCAAATCGAGAGATTGAGATATAAACTCTTTGATATACTTTTCAT
>NW_020621004.1:0-702 GCF_003573695.1 Papaver somniferum | reverse complement strand
GTCAAAGTGTACTATTCGTGTAAAGTCAACCTTGGTTTCGAGTGACTACTATTCCAACCTTGGTTTCAAGTGACTACTAATTCCCTAATAATAGTTTTAGTTGCTCGGACCTTAAGCTTCTAGCAGAATATTATAAATACTAATCCATACGAACCTCCAAACCAGCCAACCAAATAATCCATTGGCTACAAATAAACATGCAAAGGATGAAGGTGGGCTCACCAACTGATAACGGTAATTGTCACACAACCAGGGAGTGTCTTTGCTGACCGCAACATATCCAGTAAATATCCAAGACTCCTGTTTGCTTCCAAAGTGAGAAAGCCTGGATCCAACATTGGTTGACCTCCAACCACCCATGTGATATTCAAATTTTGACCCTTCACTGTAGAAGAAAAATGACCGTCTCAGAAACTCTAAGGAACTTCAAGTAAGCAATCACCATAAATCAACTACAAAACACACAACAAGAACACGCAGGATGATATACCTTCATTAGAGGATGTCTCATCATCATTGGCGTCAGACGTGAAATGTAGAACATTCATTTCCAAAAACTTTATCGCAAGCAACTTTGTTGAGATAGGACCAGCCTGCAAATCAGCCAAGTCAACAAGTGTGAGCATTAAACATATTCGCGGTGTCTGCATAACTAAAACACATCCATTAAGTATTCTTCTGGTGGAAGGGATTTGTATATCT
>NW_020621003.1:0-648 GCF_003573695.1 Papaver somniferum | reverse complement strand
TTTTTCTCCTGGAGCCGCTTCAACGTTCTCTCCAGAAGTTTCTCCTCTTCAACGTTCTCCAGCAGCGGCTCCACTTCAACGTTCTCCAGCAATGGTTCCGCTTCAACGTCCTCTCCAAGAGCCGAAGCCGCTTCAAAGCCACTTATTCCTGCCAAAGATCGTGCCGTATCCGCCACACTCATTGATGAGTGCCAAATATTGTATATATCTATCCCTTTTTGTTGGCATTTAACTCATCTTTTGTGCATTAATTCTACATTTTATCCCATATTCTGTATTTTCATTGTTTTCAAGAATAAATATTTTTCTTACTTAATTTTGCATTTTTAGGTAATAAATAAAGTTCGGATGACTTGCGGAGCAAAAAGAGCAGAAAAGTAGTGAAAAGCCGGGAGAAATCACGCAAGGAAGCCGCGAAGAATGGTGCGCACAACCTCATTTTCTACACACAAAAACGCCTCCGTTCTCAGCCATCAGATCAGTTCTCAGAAGCATCCGATGGTCGCTCCTTCATAGAGCATCAAAATCTGAAGTCTCTGCCAAGCACCACAGCGCTGAAATTCCAAGCCTTCAGATTAGATGGTAGTTGAATCCAACGGTTGCTCCCTTGTTGTTCATCAAAGTTTGATATCTCCGCCTTACACTACA
>NW_020621002.1:0-663 GCF_003573695.1 Papaver somniferum | reverse complement strand
GACCCAGACGTCAGGGCGGTAGAATCAAACGATCTGCTCAGGAATCAATGACTCAGCTACCAGACAACTCGGTTACCAGTCATGACACGACAAGGGGCGACTGGGGACTTCCCAGAGGTCAAAATCAAACGATCCACCCAGGGATCAACGACTCGATTACCAAGTGACTCGGGGACGACTGGGGACTTTCCACAATCGCGGTGCTTCCCACAAAACCTGGACTTGCACCTGACTCATTTTTCGCTAGCAGATCCAAAAAATCGAGTAAGTCCTGCCTAGACAAAATACATGGTTTACTATTTCAAGATTTTACAGGAATGATAAAACTGATAGCCATGTTATGTTTCATCCCATGTCATCTACCGACACGCAATGTTCACGTTTCCATATATTCCCTGGGATGTTTGTGTTACTTACAATCATAACCAAAACATCATTATTCTAAAACAGTTCATTCCAAGTAATAATCCAAAACCCTCAGGGGTAATACTTGTCTATCAACCCAAAAATCCAGAAAATCAAAACCGTAAACTAGGCGTTTCATTTTCCTTTCAAAAGAAAAACTAAGATAAGAAGTTCAGAAGACAGAAATGCATTCAAGGAAAGTTTTTCAACAACGGCTTGCTCTTCTTATCGAAAGCCTTCTTCGTACTTTGGAGATCC
>NW_020621001.1:0-603 GCF_003573695.1 Papaver somniferum | reverse complement strand
TTCGAGTCTTTTCGAGTGTGTATTTTTCGAATGTACTCTCGAAACTGCTCTAAGTAGACAAATCTTGTTTATGAGGCCTAGATTTCAAAATTTTGCCTAAATATCAAGATCATCTGGGTCTATAGACCAACATGTCCTGATCATTAGCATGTTTCCAATAAAAATAGAAACTTGTTGAGCTAAATTATAGCGTTCGAGTCTTTATTTTTCGAATGTACACTTGAAACTGCTCTAATTAGACAAATCTTTTTTATGAGGCCTAGATTTCAAAATTTTGCTAAAATATCAAGATCATCTGGGTCTATAGACCAACATGTCCTGATCGTTAGCATGTTTCCAATAAAAATAGAAACCTGTTGAGCTATATTATAGCGTTCGAGTCTTTTCGAGTGTGTATTATTCAAATGTACACTCGAAACTGCTATAAGTAGAAAATTCGTGTTTATGAGGCCTAGGCTTCAAAACTTGGATAAAATATCAAGATCATGTGGGTCTATAGACCAACATGTCCTGATAATTAGCATGTTTTCAATCAAAATAGACACCTCTTGAGCTAAATTATAGCGTTCGAGTCTTTTAGAGTGTGTATTTTTCGAATGTACA
>NW_020621000.1:0-421 GCF_003573695.1 Papaver somniferum | reverse complement strand
TCCACACAGCAAGTACCTAATCAGATAACATCTTCACCAAGAGAAAGTAACTTGCATATTTCGCCCACATAGTATGCACCTAATCAGATAAAGATTACATCTTCACCAAGAGAAATTAACTTGCACATTTCGTTTGAGAGCCTCCCCTCATGTTGGTGCTTCAACTTTTCTCTTCAAGATGGAGACCCAACCTCTCTAAAGTCATAACTCAAAGTGGATATTCCACAGTATGCATGAATTGCACTTATCAAGAATATTACAAAAAGTTTTGGAGCAGGAATCATCATCATGGAAAATAAGGTGTGTCTATATCAAAGATGTTTCATAGAAAAGTCATCTTATTAGTTTCCATAATAATTCAATTTTTGAAGAGTTCTAAACAATGTTCTTGATCAAGATTCCTGCTCCAAAACTTTTTGTA
>NW_020620999.1:0-322 GCF_003573695.1 Papaver somniferum | reverse complement strand
AGTTCCAGAATCTTCATTCCTCTCTGATCGATCTTGTACTGCTTCAATATCCTTCCTCTTCTCTTTCCCCATTTTCTTGTTTTCCTGATCTGATAGGATCGTTTTTACACCATCTCCTTTAGATGCCTTTTCATCTTCTCCTCCTTTTTTACTACTACTACTTCTTCTTCTTATTTTTGAAGCTTACACATGAGATTGTGATTGAGGCTGTTGTTGTTTAAGTGGAGTTCCAGAATCTTCATTCCTCTCTGATCGATCTTGTACTGCTTCAATATCCTTCCTCTTCTCTTTCCCCATTTTCTTGTTTTCCTGATCTGATAGG
>NW_020620998.1:0-527 GCF_003573695.1 Papaver somniferum | reverse complement strand
GCGCGCTACACTGATGCATTCAACGAGTATATAGCCTTGGCCGACAGGCCCGGGTAATCTTTTTAAAGTGCATCGTGATCGGGCTAGATCAATACAATTTACGATAAACCGACTCGCCCGGATGGCTGTCAAATCCGCGCCCCCTTGGACCCGGAACCGCGGGGTGAAAAGAACGCTACGGGCCGGGACCGATACTCCCACACAAGTATCGCACTTCGTTCGGGTAGATCTATCACCAAAGGGAGTGCTAGACATCGGTCACCTGACTTACCCGGTCCTGGCGGAGTGAAAACTGAGTTAGGGACGCTGCGGCGCGCACAACCGCCTAAGGGAGTGCGAGGCCCCGCTGCAGTGAAAAGTGGCCGGAAGAGCCGAGACTGGCAACGCCCAGTAGGGTCCTCCAGGAGACAACCTGGAGGGGTAACCAATAAGGTTGGGATGACCAACGTCAGAATTGGCACCTGGAACATCGGATCCCTCAAAGGGAAAATGACTGAACTAGCGGCCAAAGCTGACGAATTTCAACT
>NW_020620997.1:0-2424 GCF_003573695.1 Papaver somniferum | reverse complement strand
GGACTATGGCCGTTTAGGCCACGGAAGTTTGAGGCAATAACAGGTCTGTGATGCCCTTAGATGTTCTGGGCCGCACGCGCGCTACACTGATGCATTCAACGAGTATATAGCCTTGGCCGACAGGCCCGGGTAATCTTTTTAAAGTGCATCGTGATCGTGCACGTACAGCGTGTCCCCGAGGAATGACTGATCCCCGGTGAAGGTGCAAGATTGCCTTAACTGGCTTGGCTTGCTAGTTCTACTGGGGGCGGTTGTTTCTTGATGGACAATACGTGTTGGCGTATGAGTGGTGTTTGGTTCTTGTGTGCTGGTTGGCTCTCCGCTATGGGCGGCGAACGACAAGCCCGATTACCTCTTCAGTCCCGTCCCGATGTTTCCTCCGGGATCCACATGCCAACAAAAATGAAAACTACAATTTACGATAAAAAGACTCGCCCGGATGGCTGTCAAATCCGCGCCCTCTTGGACCCGGAACCGTGGGGTGATAAGATCTCTACGGGCTGGGACCGATACTCCCACACAAGTATCGCACTTCGTTCGGGTAGCTCTGTCACCAAAGGAAGTGTTAGACATCGGTCACCTGACTTACCCGGTCCTGGCGGAGTGAAAAATAAGTTAGGGACGCTGCGGCGCGCACAACCGCCTAAGGGAATGCGAGGCCCCGCTGCAGTGAAAAGTGGCCGGAAGAGCCGAGACTGGGAACGTCCAGTAGGGTCCTCCAGGAGACAACCTGGAGGGGTAACCAATAAGGTTGGGATGACCAACGTCAGAATTGGCACCTGGAACATCGGATCCCTCAAAGGGAAAATGACTGAACTAGCGGCCAAAGCTGACGAATTTCAACTAAACATACTCTGCGTTCAAGAAACCAAATATGTCTGCAAGGACGCAAGATTGATCCCATTGGATCGAGCAGGAGCACCTGAATATAAATACCAGCTCTGGCTCAACGGGGAGTCAACCGCCCGGAACGGTGTGGGTATATACGTCGACCAGACTCTCAGGAAAGGAGTGTTCGATATCAAAAGAGTCGGGGACCGTATAATCATGCTCAAGATCCTATTAGGCGAAACAATTCTGAATGTTATTAGTGCGTATGCCCCGCAGGAGAGATCCCAGGAGGATGTGAAAACATCCTTCTGGGCGGCTCTAAACGACCTTGTAAGGAACGTACCAGCGCATCAGAAATTGTTTATAGGAGGCGACCTGAATGGACACGTGGGTTCAGGTTGCGCACCCAGGGAGGAAAGAGCACATGGAAGACTGGGCTACGGCACCAGAAACCGTACTGGGAAACCCATTATGGAACTTGCGGTATTGGCGGATCTTGCAGTCACTAATACGTTTTATACGAAACGTCCGGATCAACTAGTGACTTACGAATCGGCTGGGTACTCTACCCAGATAGACTATATCCTCTGTAGGAGGGAGGACCTAAGGTACTGTAGAGACTGCAAGACGATACCCAAGGCTGATTCCGGGGATAATTTCCAGCACAAACTCCTTGTGGCTGATTTCCGCCTAAAAGGTAAACCACTCCGGCGTTGCGGCCCTAGTGGATCCCGGATAAAGTGGTGGACCCTTAAGGGTGACAAGGCCCTGACCTTCAGGGAACGTGTCCTAGCTGAAGGGACGCTCATAACTGATGGGGATGTTAACACAATGTGGAATGATACCACGTCCCGCATCAGGAAGCTCGCAGGCGAAGTCCTGGGCGTCTCGCGCGGAAACGGGCGGGCACACAGAACTGCATGGTGGTGGTGCCCAGAAGTCCAAGTGGCTATCACTGCCAAGAACGCCTGCCACAGAGCTTTCTGCCATAGTAATAGCGAGGAAGATTGGCAGAAATACAAGGGGGCAAAATCGACGGCAAAATGGGAAGTCCGGGCCGCTAGGGAAAAAGCTTCTGAGGGACTATACCACAGGCTTAACACGAGGGAAGGTAGTTCGCAAATTTTTAGAATCGCTAAGCGCATCCAAAAAGACAGGCTTGACCTAACACAAGTCAGATGCGTAAAGGATGCGAACAACCACATCTTGATCAAGGGTGAGAATATTAAGGAGCGGTGGAGAACTTACTTCGATAAACTCTATAACGACGGGAGTGATATCCGGGTGTTGGAGGCAGGCGTAACACCTACCAAGAACAACACCGCAGTCCAGAGCATCCAGGTAAGTGAGGTAAAGCTGGCTCTCCAACGATCTCTAAGAGGGAAAGCCCTTGGCCCAGACAATTTACCGATAGAAGTCTGGAAATGCCTGGGTGAGGTGGGTGTACTTTGGCTAACCACACTATTCAACGGAATCCTTGCCAATGGCAAGATGCCGGATGAATGGAGGAAAAGCTTGATTGTCCCAGTCTTCAAAAATAAAGGGGATATACAAGATTGCTCAAATTATAGAGGTATCAAATTAATGTGCCAC
>NW_020620996.1:0-296 GCF_003573695.1 Papaver somniferum | reverse complement strand
GGGGTGGCAGTCCAAGTGCACATCAATGACACATTAATTAAGGGACAAATGCCTTTTCCCCCCTCCCCTTCCCAAATCCCCTCATACTTCCCCCGTCGAACTAAGTGCTCGAAACGTTAAACACCAGTTACACAACATCAAGAAAACATGATGGGAAAACGTATTTCTCAAACTTGTTGAAAACCTACACCTAACATGTCGCAAAGGGACTATGAAAAACAAATTCACTTACCCATTTAAATCAAGTGGCACCTAGAAATCGTGCCTCCAATTTCAGCAACAATACACGTAAGCTG
>NW_020620995.1:0-459 GCF_003573695.1 Papaver somniferum | reverse complement strand
TTTGTCTATTCACATTTAAAAGCAGTAGTAAGACCATATAATGGTTAAAAGCACGCACCTCACTGGGCTTGCCCCATAACCTACGAGCGTAAAAGTCTGATTCTGCTACAACAATACCCGGAGGTAATCTTTCTGCACCTCGCGGATTTGAAGAAACCCATATCTGCATCAAATGAAGATGCATCTACCAAATCATAACGGAAGCAATAAAGAGACCAATCAAGAAAAATACGAGGATAAAAGAAGCGGTAACATACACAAACTTGAAACAAATATCTAAACGGTGGTTATACCTTTGAAGTATCATTAGGAGTTTGAACTTGAGTTAAGCTACTTTCATTGTGGCCCGTCATACTGGACCAAGCATGGTGCAACAGCTGCTCAGTGGAAATACTGGAATTTGTATCTTCCACTAGATGGGATGTAATGTTAAGCTGTCATCATGAAACACAATTGAGA
>NW_020620994.1:0-424 GCF_003573695.1 Papaver somniferum | reverse complement strand
TATCTCATCCTCCAACTCGATCTGCAACAGGAGAAGTGGTCATCAAGATCCCCAAAGAGGTGATGTCCAGATCCAAAGAGAAATGGAAGTTCAGTTTAGTGGGTCGTTTTGATTTCAAAGCTTTAGAGTTAAAGTTTGATGAAGTAAAACTATCTCTAACCAATCAATGGAATCTCACTGGTCCTGTCCAGTTCATACCTTGGATTAAAGGCTACTTTATCATTAAACTTTGCAATGAGGTTGACAGAAAGATTGTCAGCTATGAAGGTCCCTGGAAAGTGAAGACACAACAGCTCAAAGTTCTTCCATGGACTCCCATGTTCGATCCAGATTCTGAGAAGGTCACAAGAACAGCTGTTTGGGTTCGTTTTCCACAGCTTCCTCTGGAATATTGGGACGAGGAAATCCTATTTCGTCTAGCTAA
>NW_020620993.1:0-6722 GCF_003573695.1 Papaver somniferum | reverse complement strand
GAGGAAGAGGGAGAGGATGCGAGTAGTAGTACTACTACTAGTAGTCCTCGGAAATTCACCGTCATGTATTATGGTGACGTGGATAACGGCGAGGATGATACTACATTATTTCAATACTGCAGAGATGTTTCCGACTACTACGACGAGGATGAGAAGAGTGCTAATATTGTTGAGCCCTCGCCATTGCTGAGGACTAGAAAAGGAAATAATGACTTGGATTGGTACAGACATCAAGATTTAAGCGTGCTCGATGGCAACGTTGTAAAGCTATGGGACTGCAAAAACCAACGGAAAAACTCGCGTGTATCTCTAGCTTCGTCTTCAATATCAGCTGGAATCCGGTCATGACAGATTGGTTAATACTCATCACTAGTTGGAGTCAGGCCTTTAAGAAGAGGAAATCGCAATATTTATGCAAACTTCATTTATAGATCTGATTATATATAATTAGTTTTCTAAATTTTGTTTTTACATTTTTTATTCTATTTTAATTTTGCTGTACTACCTCAAATCTTAAAAAGAAATTGTACATAAGTTTTTGATTTGGGAGGAAATGAATAAATGTTTCATTTGAATGGACAATCTTTTTCCTAGTTTCTTAGCTTCTTTTTGTTTACTTGTTTATTTCTTCCGTACTACCGGAACTGGAAAAATGTCATTAAGTACTACCAGTCATAGTTGCAACCAAAGGCAAAGGGACTGGCTGAGCGAAGGGTTTCCCCTTGTATTTTCCAGTGTTTCCACCCTGACTGGATAAGAATGCAGTGTCGAGTACCATCTGAAAACAGACTTATGTTCTTGGCAGAAAACAGACTTATGTTCTTGATAGAAAACTTGTGGTTTAGTGCAACTATAACAATCAGTTCCAACCTTAGAAGCATATCGACGAGACATTGAAGATACTACAAAATCTACAAGGCCTTTTTATTGTAATCTCATTCCACAGCTTAAGGGTCCATCTTTCGTACATGAGTTCAGTTTTTTTCTCCTAATGAAAGGAATGTATGTTCTATAAGTTTGAGTTCAGAGTCTTCCAGTTCCATGCATGTAATTGCATTTAGAAGATAAAAATGAAAATAAAAGGGCTTATACGAACACATAAAGAACAGCCACATTATAGACCCGGGCGAATAATATGGCAAGCAATGACCTCAGATGATAAACTTCCAAGTGTGATACACACACATTTTCCGGCATTTGGCGGCTTTAGCCGGCTTGACCTCCAACGCAGCATAGCCCCCCGTTTTTACTTTTAGATGATAGAGACTTGCTGGCTGCCGCATCAACATATGCAGATAAATACTGTATGCAATATGACAGCAAGAGAATTTTGTACACCATATATAAGCATGACCATGAATTAGGTACTGTGAATCTACGATTGATGCATACTTCTTCCACCACAATTAAAACGTCACGTGTACAGTCGATCCCATGAATTCGTGGTTGAAAGATAATGATCCCTTAAAATAGTAAATTTATGTTATCTTGTAATAAATTAATGCAAAGCAATAATCGTTTTCTAATTTGCTAGCTTGATGCTATTGGGATCTACCGCAGTAATGAGCATCTTCAATACACTAGACAGATTATTCCTTGGCATCTCAGACTAGATGCTACTTCCCCACCAAAAGAGATCTATTATGAAACCAACTTTTTCTCTCCACCTCTACCTCTTCATTATATAATAATGCAACAACCCATTCTCACTGGTACCAAGATCATTTCCTCGAATCAGAAACCAAGAAAAAAAAAAGTTAAAGCTTCACAAAATCATCAGCAACAAGAATTAATGGATGTCTTGGAGTATCATTCAGTTGATGTAAACGTAGTGTTCAACCACTACATGAGTTCTTCACTTGGTTTTTTAACAACCACCAATGGTTTCTTAACATCTTTGGCAGTTCTTACTGCTGTTGTGAGTTTTTGGAAACTAAGATCATTTTCGGTTCCAACACCCACCACCGAGAAATCAACATCAGCAGCAGCATCAGCATCACAAGTTCCTCCTCCTTCGGCTGGCGTTGCAACCGAAGCATCTTCTCAGCTGTCATCAAACATCGATAAACAAGTTCCAACTGTAACGAATTATTGCAGCTCGGTAGTTTCCGCTTTCGGTACTATTATTGAGGAGGAAGAGGAAGAGGATGCTGATATGAGCAGCAATACTACAAGTCCTCGGAAATTTACCGTTATGTATTACGGTGATGTTGGTAACGGAGACGATGAGACCACATTATTTCAATACTGCAAAGATGTTGTCCACTACGATGAGAACAACAGTACTGCTACCATTGAGGCCTCACCATTGCTGAGAACCAGAAAAGGGAACAATGATTTCGGTTGGTACAGGCATCAAGATTTGAGCATGCTCAATGGCAACGTCGTTAAGTTATGGGACTGCAAAAAACAGCACAAAAGCTCGCGCTCCAATATCAACTGGAATTCGGACGTGACAGATTGATGCACACGCATCATCACTAGTAGGGGTCGGGCCATTAAGAGGAAATTGCAATATTTATGCAAGCTTCATTAGCAGATCTGACTATGTATAATTAGTATTCTAATTTTTGTTTTTACATTTTTGATCCTATTTTTCTAGTTTTGCTGAACTAGTACTTCGTCATGTCTTCAGAAGAAATTGTATATATGTTTCCCTAGTTCCTTACAGTTCTCTTTCTTTGCTTGGTTGATTTCATCCATCCTACTACCGGAACCGAAAAATGTTATCAAGCGGTATTTTGTAGTCTAATACTAGTCATAGTCGTAAGCAAACTTGGCAAAGGCACTGGCTGAGCGAATGGCCGACAAACAGATTTCCGCTGTACTTTCCTGCGTTCGACCGCTGACACTAATAAATTAGGTCAGCCTAGCGTTTCTCAACCAAAAGTATGTTCAGAACTTGACCTCTCTGACATGGCCTATACAAACCCCACATAAAATCTGCACATAAGCGCCCCTCACATATACTTTCAGATGATAGAGAGCCGCCGCATTAGTCTGACCAGATAAATGCGACATGACAGCAGGCTTTTTGTAGTCCATATGCAAAAAACATCAGCCATGACGACTAATAACCATTAATTAGGTACAGTGAATCTTTGATTAATGCTTACTTCTCAAACCACAATTATAACGTCACGTGTACACTCAGACCCCATGATTTTATGGTCGAAAAATGATGATCCATTAAAATAGCAATCTCTTATCGATTAGTTAAGTTAATTAATATGCAAATAAATGGAAATCATTTTCATATTTGCTAGCTTGCAATGATGCTAATGGGATCTACTTCAGCATCTTAAATTCATTTAGTAGATTATTCCTTGGCATCTCATACTAGATGCCTATATATATATCCCCACCAAAAGAGATCCATTATTTGGGACCATCTACCACCATTATGGTATCAAGATTTTAACTGTGCTCAAACGGCAACGCTGTTAAATTATGAGACGGAAAACAAAGACGTAAAAACTAAAAATAAGAGAAGAACATCACAGACATCTCGATGCGATAAGAAGACATCAGTAAAAACAAAGGATCAACAAAGAAGAACAACATATCTGTAATCTATTATTTCGGTGGAGCGATTTCTTCATTGCACAAAAACAAGACATCTTCATTGCATGCTTTGATTTCATAATCTGGAGAGAACAGAAATCTGGAGCGTTATCTAAGTATACGGCTTTTCTAATCATCACAGTAATCGGTCATCCACTCCTCTTCCGTAGGGACTATAGGATAGTTGAACCTGTCTTCTTCAATAGGTGTATGATGGTATTTAGATGGTGTGAAGGTAGGATCTTTCTTTTCCCCACGATTCCGACTATTCTGTAGCTCACTCCTAATATCTTCATTAACCTAAATAAACACAATCAAATCATCTCCAAAATGACAATAACAAAACACAGAGTACCAGATGTTTGTCGGGTAGGGAATTCATGTTGTTACCAAGTGATGTTTCTGGTGCTGAATTAGATATATATGTGAGAATGCCTCCCACAATCACAAACTCGCTAACTGGCATAGTAGTTTTACATATATAATAACGCCTTTACATAGCATTATTGTGAGGCAAGAAAAGAGAATACAAACCTCTGAACAAGAGTTAGAAACGACTGGTGCCATATTACAGGAATAACCCTTGAAGAAGCTTGATAAAGTAACTGTGTGTGATAGTTGAGCAAACAAAAATGACAACAAAATGATTGCGCAACGGTATAAAACTCAGTTTTTAGTAGGTAAAATAGATGAGACTCCTCTAGAAAATAGGATAATGGAACAGTTTTTGGTTGAATACCTTGCGGTGCCACAATACTCCATTTCTGCAAGATGCATGAGCGCGGCACCAGAAAACAAGCAGAAGGATTTTTAAGCTTCAAAATAGGAGTTCGTATAGTAACCGATATAGTCCCTACAAATGGATGTCGACTACCATATGAACTCGAGATATAAAATTCCTAGAGAACTGCTTAATTGTAAAACATTGAAGAGTTTGAATATGATGTTGGATGACCCAGATTTTAGTAGTCACACAGCTACTATCATACCGGAGGCGATGAGGTTGCCAGAAATCAGGACACTATGGCTGGATGGAACTTCAATCTCTAGTTCTGAGTTACAAAGACTTTTCTCAAGTTGTCCACTTTTGGAATCAGTAATCATAAGAGAGTGTGATATACAAACAAACAATCAAAGGATTGTCATTCTTAGTTCTCACAGCCTTCACCAATCGTCATACACGTCTGGGTTCGGCGGATAAGTTTATGACTTATAATACCAAGATATCTGGTCCAACTGTGAATGTCTTAAGGCCCACCGGCTTCCTGACAGAAGATTTTTCCTTGGAAAACTTTCCTCTCTAGAAGCGGCTCATGTTAATATGAGATTAAAACAAGATGAAACAGATGAAACTACACAAACTTATTCTGAGCTGCAAGCTATGGAAAAAGAAGTTCTTTCCAAATGCATGATGAAAATTCTAGGTGCAGTTTATAACGTGCAACAGCTGACTCTGTCATAATTGTTTGCAAGCTCTGCAAAATCATTAATGAAAACTGCAAGGATGTCGACCAGCAGGGCGTGGAACTTCATCAAATAGAAACGCACGGCTTTAATGAAGTTCTTTAGTGATTTAAATATCAATCAATGTAAAATTGTATTTTACTGATAATTAAATTTAATTGGTTTCCTTATAGGCACAGAGACCTTCTGAATAATGCTTCCTAGAATAACAACTTCCTACAATAACAGCTTCCCTGAGGGTGCAAGTCCCTAACTGTGTACATCAAGATTCTTAGTTAAGAAAACTAAACCAAAAAAAAAGTTCAAAGCAGTTCAAAGTTTCATACCTTACAAAGAGGAAACAAAGTCCCCTTGCTGAAGGCCTGTGGCTTATAAACCGACTTGTTAAGAGCTCTATACAGATCAAAATGGAGTCTCTTATTCTTCCAGATGTCTTCTCTAACTCGGGGAAGCAACATAGAAGAGTAAAAACGTTGTGCTCTTTTGGGGGACATGTTGGAAGCAAATACGTTGTGCACTTTTGGGGGACATGTTGGAAGCAAACGTTGTGCTCTTTTGCCACATTGCGTTCGCAGACCACTTTCCCGGTTCAGTCAAGTAGAGAGCATCCTCCCAATAAGACTTACTGGTAAGGGATAAGAAAGCTTTGGGTAGTTTCCCACTTGTATATCTACTCAAATACTCTCCAATTCTGCAATTTTGAATACAAAACAATGGAAAATTACTCATAGATCCACAAGAACATCGAAACGAAGTGAAAGAAAAGAATGATTGCCCAGTACCCCTTATATATGTCTACGAGTATGTTGTCCATTTGAGCAGGTTTCCGTTCTGTATGAGATAATAAACGAAAATTACTGAGTAATTCACTGTAAAATCATTAAAATATTGCATTAGCAAAATGATGCTTGCTCTTTGTAAGCTACAAAATCAAATGATGCATCCTCAAGTTCATGCCACAAGCAAATAATGCATTGGCCAAATGATGCATTCTTCTGACATAATCAAAAACTAATGCTATCCAGAGAAACATATGCAGCAGCACTCTCAAAAAAAAAAACAGTACTTGCAGATACTCTTTCGGCCTGTTCGATTTTGTTAACGATCCGGTCGGATAACAACGACATACTAGATTCCTTGGACATGAATTGCTTTAACATTTCCATTTCAACCTATAATCAATTGAATAATTACCAATTTCAACATCTTCAAAATCACAAAATTTTATAGAAAAAAAGAAAAACAAAACTCACTTCATAATCATTGTAATCCTGCCTTTCATCAGTTTCTGGTGCAAACCCATGACACCACATATTCATCATCATAATCACTATCATCATCATCCGAAACACCACTTTCCGGAATCGAAGAAAACGGGTCTTCTTTTCTAGCTTCATCTTCTATTTCCTTCTGTTGAATTAATGCTTCTGTTTTTTGGATATATCAGAAGAGGGTTTGGGGAAAGCATTTATTCTTGTTCTTTGCCACCTTCATTGATGAAAGCTTTGAGAAAAAACAGAGTAATGGTTGTTTCAGAAGTTAAAAAGGATTGAAACTTTGAGATTGAAACTTGCAGATGCATAGACTGCAACAAAATTAGGGTTTAAAAGCCTCTAGCCACACGGTATATGGTATTGAGTGGGTCCGCCAACAAAGAATCGGCCGATTTAAATAAAAAAAAGAAAAAAAAAAAA
>NW_020620992.1:0-693 GCF_003573695.1 Papaver somniferum | reverse complement strand
TCAAAGATCCAGAATCAAATATAGTACTAAGAATTGATCAAAGAAAAAAAAATCAATTGTCGAAATATCAACGTTGAAATCTTTTAAAAAGAAGAAGAAATATTGTGACATCATGTGGAGAACTTTTAATATTGTAATCATTATGTGGATATTTTTTACATTCTCTTAGAGCAAGAGATCACGAGGGAGAAAGAAACCACGAGGGAGAAAATTTGAAAAATAATATATGAAATATTTATTAAAAAATCTTCAATATATTTGAGACAATGATGAGTGCCAAATATTGTATATATTTATCCCTTTTTGTTGGCATTTAACTCATCTTTTGATCATTAATTCTACATTTTATCCCATATTCTGTATTTTCATTGTTTTCAAGAATAAATATTTTTCTTACTTAATTTTGCATTTTTAGGTAATAAATAAAGTCTGGATGACTTGCGGAGCGGAAAAGAGCAGAAAAGTAGTGAAAAGCCGGGAGAAATCACGCAAGGAAGCCGCGAAGAATGGTGCGCACAACCTCATTTTCTACACACAAAAACGCCTCCGTTCTCAGCCATCAGATCAGTTCTCAGAAGCATCCGATGGTCGCTCCTTCATAGATCATCAAAATCTGAAGTCTCTGCCAAGCACCACAGCGCTGAAATTCCAAGCCTTCAGATTAGATGGTAGTTGAATCCAACGGTCGCTCCT
>NW_020620991.1:0-454 GCF_003573695.1 Papaver somniferum | reverse complement strand
TTTGATATTTGGTATGGAGATACAACCTTAGCTAGTGTTTTAAATCGCACGGATTTAGACAGATCAGCTCGTGTTTGTGATATTATTGTGCAAGGAGATTGGCAGATTCAAGGAGTTCATTTTCATCTCCTTTTAATTGCTGGTGTGGTGCAACAAGATTTACCAAAAATCATATGGGAGTGGATAGGCGTATTTGGATGCCTGATTTACAAGGTAAATTTTCTGTCAAGGCAGCTAGGGAGTTGATTAGGAAGAAACATCCTATTTTGAGGGAGGCGTGGCTGTTATGGAAGAGGATGGTGCATCCTTGCATAGGAAGTTTATTCATGGTGCGTGTGCAACTCTTGATAAGGTACGCAGCAGATTTAAAATTCAACTTGCATCTAAATGTAGTGTGTGTCAGATTGAGGAGGAGTCTCTCCAACATATTCTTTGGAGCTGTAATTTTGCGCGA
>NW_020620990.1:0-4137 GCF_003573695.1 Papaver somniferum | reverse complement strand
TGTACGGCTATTTATACATATCAATAGGGCTGGACACATTCCTTAATAAGGATTACTTTCCTACAACTATAGGGTTTCCTAACTTAACTCTAAGAGACAAACCTCTTAAGTTGCTATACTTAGGACCCTAGTAATTGGTTTCCCAATCCAACTAGTTTTCCTAATCTAGTCCTTAACCATCCTACCAACAACTTTTCCTTTGGATTCACTAATGGTTCATGATTACCAATCTTATGATATGTATGGCAGGGTTCATTGGGATGGCATTGTCATATGGTCTCTCATTGAATTTGGCTCTTGTATTCGCAACTCAAAACCAGTGTGCATTATCAAATAGCATCATTTCAGTGGAAAGGCTATGCCAGTACATGAACATTCCTAGTGAGGCTCCAGAAGTCATAGATGAAAATCGGCCTGAACCAAGTTGGCCTGTTATGGGTAGAGTTGAGATCCATGATTTAAAGGTAAACTATGCGTAGTTTGTATATAAATTTGCAAGAGTATTGTTTGAAGAAGATTGATATACTAAAATACTTGATTGAAGCAGATGATACTCCACTTGTTCTTCAAGGGATTACTTGCACATTTGAAGGAGGACACAAGATTGGAATTGTTGGCAGAACTGGCAGTGGGAAGACAACTCTGATAAGTGCTTTATTTAGAATAGTAGAAGCATTCGAAGGAAAAATTGTCCTAGACGGCGTTGACATCTCAACGATTGGACTTCATGATTTAAGAATGCGGTTGGGAATTATACCTCAAGATCCTACTCTCTTTGAAGGAACTGTGAGATACAATTTGGATCCACTCTCTCAACATAGTGACCAGGAAATTTGGGAGGTATGTTTTCCGGCTCCTCTATCTCTTTGTGCGTTGTTAATCGTACCTGGGAGAACTGCACGTACATTTTACAGATCGGCTACATCACTAATCTTTTCATATTTCATAAATGTGTTAAGGTTCTCGAGAAATGTCAGCTTCGGGAAACTGTTCAAGAGAAAAAACCGGGTTTATGTAGTCTAGGTACGCAAATGTCATTACCATCATCAGCTCTCTCTTTACTCTACCCCTTTCTCTTATATCTAGGTTTTTGTATTACGCGCAGTTGAACAAGATGGTGGAAACTGGAGCATGGGACAACGGCAACTATTTTGCTTAGGTCGAGCGCTTTTGAGGAGATATCAGATATTGGTGCTTGATGAAGCTACTGCTTCAATTGACAATGCAACAGATTCTGTACTTCAAAGAACCATACGTACCGAGTTCGAGAGTTGCACTGTTATCACAGTAGCTCGTAGGATACCGACCGTAATGGATGATAGTACAATGGTGCTCTCAATCAGTGACGGTGAGTTTTGTACACATATACTCTTGGCATATAGGAAACCAAAACTTTAGAGTTCTTTTGTACACTTCTATATGTTGTTATTCAGTCTAACAGAAGTGTATTCTCTTTATGTCTGCAGGAAAGATAGTGGAATATGATGAACCAACGAAATTGATGAATGAAGAGGGATCGTTATTCGGGGAGCTTGTAAAGGAATACTGGTCACACATCAACTCTGCAGATCCCTAATTTTAGTTATTGATCCGCAGTAGTTAGATATATATGAAGCATCTGTGACTGTTGTTTTATGCTCTATGGGATTCTTCCTCACTCTTTTGTACGTGGTGGTGTAGGTAGAGGATCTTAGTTACTGAGATCATCAACCAACAGTTGGTGTTGTTGTTTCATCTCCCCTATTGGCTATTGTGCAGTTCGGTGAGGCTGCTCTCTTAGGGTCTTGATTACCATTGACTGAGATTCCCTTGGCCTCTACTGAATTAATTCTTTCCTTCATCTATAAAATAAAACTTCTTGTTGTATCGGTCGGGAAAAAGAAAAAGAATGTGACTAGAGAACAAATTAAAGAGTTTCCTATCAAGTATAAAGGTGTACATAAGCCTTCTACATAAAATCTAACACCCACTATTTGAAATGCTTTAAGGGAACGTGGGCTGAATTTTGTTAAATGTGGGCAGGTAGAACCAACCACAATACCACATGCGGCAATTAAATTAGAATATTTATTTAAAATTTTGGAAAATATTTATTCATATTAAAATAGAAATGCCACATGTTCAGTTATTATTTGATCCACATGCCCATATCAATAAAATCCCACATCCAAAGCCACGGGTATCCAGGTATCTACCCGGGGATAATTGTTTTATTTTATTTGGAGTTAGCAATTAATTAACATGGATTTTGATAATTCCCTACCACCTACTACAATCTTGTTTTTGGAGTCTGATTGATATTTTGTTGTTTGAATTGATTTTGGAATATGTGCTGATCAAAAATAAATAAATAGAAATGGTGCGACCTGTACTAGCAACCAAATTTAAACAAATAGTAATACAACACTTGTTATTTTTATATTCACTAGTGAGACCATTTGTGTGATCCACATGGTTGCACCGGATTCTTTTAATAACACAATTTAAAAACATTCAAGTATTTTGCTTAATTTTTTTTTTAATATTCTTCAATGTACTCATTAATTGGATAATTAAAAAATCTGTAAATTTTATTAAACTTCTTCTACTTCTAACTCTGTGTACTTGCATCAGATGGTTAGAAGTAGGAACTAGCGAAGAGTTAATTATTATTAACGTGCCAGTCGAAGTAAAACACTTGGTCATCTTTCTTTTCGCCTTGTGTGCGAGTTTCTGAAACCAGGGCCGTATCAAGTTTTTTAGAGGCCCTAGGCGAAAACTGAAAATAGGGGTCCTAGAAAAAATTCCAACGATTGTTTAAAGTAAAAAGACCGATAACATAAATATGTTTTAAAAGAAGAAAACAAACAAACATAAGTATGTAATAAAATTTTCAAATGGAAACGACTAGGCAAAAGTAGTTAATCTACGATAAATTGATCGTTCTGGCCTCCTCAGCGAATTCATCAATTATCGTACAGTAATCGATGATATTCACCATGTCGACCTCGATAGATAACATTGCTAGGTCATTTAATCTTTATTGTGACATTGTCGACCGAAGGTAGGACTTGATCAACTTTAGCTTTGAGAAACTTCTTTCTGCAAAGGCAACTGTAATGCAAATTGTCAATAAAATCTTGTGTACAATCACTGCATTCGGGTACCAACCTTCCAAATATTTCAGGAAATTCAACACTTCAATTGGCCGTTCAATCTCTTCTGGCAAATATCTTTCAGAACTTTCATTTCGGCATACAAGTCAAGCCCATCGATATCGGAACCCATGTCATGCTTTAAATAATTTTGATGCTTGATATAAGATGACTTTAAGGTGCTTCAATTTTTTCTTCCAACTCGGTAGCTTCGTCTAATAACTCTTCAAATCCACTATTCCTGCACTTCTCAAAAAAAAAGATCTTTTACTCGGTCCATGGCAACATCAAGATGCATATTTTCTTTCTGTAACAATTTGCTAACAGAGTCGACTGCAAGCAGATTCTATAACAATTTGCTAACAGAGTTGACCGCAAGCAGTAAATACAATGATTCCAATGGGCCAAAATAGTTTTGAAATGAGCTGACAATAATTTCTTTTTCTTCTTTTTTCATTCTGGCGGGCTAATGCTATACAAAAATAAATAAATGGGGGCCCCTATCATCCGGAGGGCCCAGGCGATTTCCTATGTTTCCTATAAGCCTGGTACAGACAACGGAGTAAAAATGTAGGAGGAGGATTTTCCATGTTTGAAAGTGAACTCCTCAATACCAAAATATATATGATCTATACAAGATGACAAACATTTTTTTTTAATAAGAATAGAGAAACATATTAAAACAGAGAAGAATTTACACAAAATTGGTTAAAAAGATCAAAGTCAACAATTTCTGGGTGAAATGGACAGTTAGATTTTGATACTGTTTAAATGGACAAAAATGTAAAAATAGGCAGGATGTAACCAGTTTCATCGTGTCCATTTTCAAATATTTTTTCTTATTTTTACTTTACACAGGATGTATCCAGTTTCATCCTTGCTATTTTTTAAATTTAAGCTAGGATGAATCCAGTTTTATCCTTGCTATTTTTTTTTCTGGCCATTTCACCCAAACTATTTTTTACTCGTCCATTTGAACCGTGATTTAAAAATATTTGGACAA
>NW_020620989.1:0-889 GCF_003573695.1 Papaver somniferum | reverse complement strand
TTTGTTCTGTGCATAATTATATTCTTCCCATCTTGCTGGGCATGTTTCTAGTTTATCTGATTGCTTAGTGATCTGTTTAATTGCTAAGAAATGTAATTTTGGCAAAAGGAGATTCATAACAATGATATATTGGTTCTTAAACTTTTATGCACGCTTCTATTTCTTAAACTTTGAAGGAAGAAAGGAAGGTAGTTGAAGTTTTAGTTGAAGAGGTGAGTCTCAAAATCTCTTTGTCTAGTTAACAATGCATAGGTGGAAGCTGGTATAGTCAGCATGTTGTAGCGGAAGTTTAAGGAAAGATCCTTCTAAACAAACCGAGAGAAAAACTCTCCCAAAACTGGATAAGTGATACCCAGATATGGGCATAATGTCTTGGGGGGATTTCTCTCTCGGTCCGCCTATCTTTTTTGCATAAATGTTACGTATGAAGACTTGTAAATAGAATGGGTTGGCATGTGATGTAAGGGGGGAATACATTGAAATGCATATGTTAGTTGAAGGATTGATGTTAGGTAAATTCTAATTTGGGTTTTCAAACCTCTCTACAGTTTGATAACGGGAATGGCTTCATTAATGGATTGCTATAATATGGTTTTGTTTCATATTAATTGATCTTGATTTGAATGTCTATGTTGGGTTTGGGTTAATTTTGATAATTTCTTCTCATACATTGTTTAATTGGGCTGATTCAAGGTCGATTCTGCTTTGTCTTTGTTCTAACCTATCTTCAAAGTTGCTACGCTGCACAAATCAGGTTTAGGTTGAAAACTCCCACGGTGTTTAGTTCAATCCAAAATGAGATTTTTGTAATTTAGCTGATTGTTTTGAGTTTAATCATTACTGATCCTGAATTGAATTGGATCTAATGTGTTATACCCTACAGGCTACA
>NW_020620988.1:0-1143 GCF_003573695.1 Papaver somniferum | reverse complement strand
AGAAGGAACTGTCCCTTAGGTATTTCGCACGCAGAATTTGAGCCCATAATGCATCTTGTTCTTTAAGGAACCTCCAAACAAGCTTGGCTACAAGAGCTAAGTTAAGATCATAAAGAGATCGTAATCCCAAACCTCCCTTCTCTTTTGCAGATTGAACCACTCCCAATTTAAGTGATGCATTTTTCTCTTCTTCCTGTCGTGACCCCGCCAAAAATTCCCGAATATCTGTGTCAACTTGTTTAAGACGGTTTTTGGTATCATTTTCGTGGCCATGTAGAAAACTGGGATGAGTGAAAGTACTGACCGAATGAGCACTGTACGACCAGCATGGGATAAATTGTTCTTTCTTCTTCCTGCAAGAGCTGTATCAAATTTGTCAATGAGGAAGTTAAAGTTTGATATCTTGTTTCCTTGTTGCCGTATATGAACTCCGAGATATTTCTCCTCTTTTTGCATTATCTTAACCCCCAATTGTTGAATGATCTCTTCTACATAAGTATTTGAGACACTTTTACTGAAGTGAATGGAGCTTTTTGAGTAATTAACCAGCTGGCCTGAGATGTGGTTATACTGTTGTAAGACTAAGGTGATAGAGTTTATTATTTTAGTATCAGTATTGCCAAAGAGCATCACGTCATCTGCGAACATTATATGTGAGACGCTTGGAGCCCATCTATTGATCTTGTAGCCGCTGTAGATCCCTTCATCTTCCATTTTATTGATAATGCCTGAAAAAAATTGAGCACAAATGATAAATAAGTATGGCGAAAGAGGGAAGCCCTGCCTTATGCTTCTCTCCCAGACGAAAAATCCTTCAGGCTGGCCATTACGGATTATTGAGAAGGAAACGGTTTTCCCACAGCTCATAATGGGGTCATGTGCCCTATCTGTGATTCCAAAATTCGAGAGAGATTTATTCAAGAAATGCCAATCTACTATGTCATATGCTTTGCTCATGTCCAGTTTCAGTGGAAAGGACCCTTGAGAAGTGTTGGAGTTGTCCATGGAGTGAAATAGTTCTTTGGCCACCACAATATTGTCTATGATCTGTCTCCCAGGTACAAAGGCCGACTGGTTCTTTTCGATGAGGTTTTCAAGGAATGGACTGAGCCTGTTTGTGATAATCTTTGTGACCACCTTGTA
>NW_020620987.1:0-748 GCF_003573695.1 Papaver somniferum | reverse complement strand
TAAGAGTTAAAGAACATGGAGAATGATAATCACCCCCAAACTTAGAGTTTTTGGCGTCTCTAGGTAGACTGGTCATAATCTCCCTAATTTCTAGGTCATCAGATTCCTGAAAGTGGGCGATTGATTTTTCTAAGTCAGGTTCATCCCCGCTAATCTCTATGAGTTCATCTAAGACTACTGTTTCTAAATCGTTTGACTCGAAAACAGTACTCTCAAGATAAACTGGTTCCTCTAAACCATCATCAGTTTCGTAATCATCGTCTGAAACGGGGGTATTTCTAGTCAAATCCTCGTCCTTTTGAATAGGTAAATAATTATTAAAATTATTTGGATTTGAACTAGAAATATCATTATAATCATCATCACCATCCTCCTCCTCATCATCATCAGAATATAATTTTTGATATTCACGAATTCTCAAGCTTTGTTCCCAACTACATGGTTTATGCTTATAATATTTCTCATAGATCGTTAGAGGTGATTCCTCAATAAAAGTTGGAGTATCCATATATCGCTGCCCACGCATATATTCACCAAGAGTCATTTCCGAAGACGTCTCTTGATAACAAGAATTTCTAGACATATATTCTCGCAACGTCATCGCAGGTGGCGTCTCCTCAAAAGGATTCATCACCGAAGAAATATAAACTACAGAAGGATTCTATACAATCACAAACAAGGCCGACTCGACTCCACCAAAGCAAACCTAAATATTTCTAGCAAACAAAAAGCATGATGGCTCCACTTA
>NW_020620986.1:0-404 GCF_003573695.1 Papaver somniferum | reverse complement strand
TGGGTGCTTATCTGTTGGCGAACTAACCTCTGAGGAAAAGGAGCAATAGGAACATTAGGAGGTAGAGGGACATTCCTAGCAGTAGGTTTGTCGGCTTCACTAATGTGCTCGGATTCTTTTTCTAGACTGGAGGTTTCCTTAGGTGGTGTAGGCAATGCTAAGTTTGGCTCGGATTCGCTTGTTTGTGGTATGCCTACATTGTTCTCAACAATTTTACCACTTCGGAGAGTGGTGATGGAATGAACTTGATCGGGTGAGGTTCTTTCGCAAGGGGATGATGATGTGCCTGCTTGGAATATCCTCTTTGGTTCTTGTTGGGGTTGGCTAGGAAGTTTACCCTTTTCTCTTGTATTCAATGCATCGCAAATTTGACCCATCTGTAGTTCTAGAGCGGTGACTCGCTG
>NW_020620985.1:0-521 GCF_003573695.1 Papaver somniferum | reverse complement strand
CTCCAACTTGTTGGTGGTTAAGAAAATTGTTTATCCTTTTGCGTCGAACGTTGATGATGAAACTCGCCCCCAAGCGTGAGTAGAGATATTGCGAAGACGCCCTCCGCTGTAATTACATGCAAAAAAATAAAAAAGTAAAAAAAAAATATATTGCTCACGTGCTAGGAGAGAGTTTTTGCCACGTGGTGGACTTTTGATACTCGAGAGCTAGTCTAGTCTTAAGTGAAACGTAATGTGCTTGCGGCTGGGGCAAGGCTTTTTGCTCGCGACGTAACAAGGCTGTAGCGCTCGCTGCTCGGGAAGGCTGGCTGTATTTCTTGTGTTGAGTACGAGTCTTTGGACCAACATCGGGCGTTGGGCTCGTGGTTGAGAAGAGACTTTATGCTTTCCAAGGTACAAGTCTTTCATACTCGCGTGCAAGACGAGATTTTATGCTTGCGAAAGCAAGACTTAAGTGCTCACGTGCAAGGTGAGGCTTTAGGTGCTTGCGATTTGATGCAAGGATAAATATTGAAGGGTCT
>NW_020620984.1:0-627 GCF_003573695.1 Papaver somniferum | reverse complement strand
AAATAAGCTTTTGCGGCGAAATTGGCTAAAAAAGTGGTTTTTGCGCTCGTGGGAGAAAATTACTATACGGACTCTCACTTTGGATAAGGGGTAACCTAATTACTAAGGGGTGACCCATTTCCAGGCATCTGCTAAAGGGAGACCGGGACTGGATAGGGGAAGGTCACATTTCTGCACGTTTTCAAACATTCGTTTTGGCGGGAAACTATGGGCAGCCAAGAACAATTTTTAGGGTTCGAATTTTGGAGCAAATTTGAAAAGATTCAATCGCTGAAAACAGTTGGGATGAACGTGATTAAGCTAAACATGGATAGTGTAAGTGATTTCACGAAGAAAATTGGGCTGGATAAGTTGTGGAAAGAGAACAAAGTTCAACAGGGAATGTTGTTTTCACGGGATTATGTTGGGTCCAGTTTTGGCAATTGCGTGGAGGATTAGGGAGGATATCTTCTCTTATTCGATTCCCTTATATATTGGGAAAGTTTGGTAACAACAGAAGACGCGTACGAAGAGTTTGAACAAGGATCAACAGCCGTGTAGAAAAGAAAAGCCGTGACTTGGAAGAAAGGAAGAAGAGGAGATTTTCTCGGGATTTTTGGAGCTGATTGGGTATATAAAGGCTGGTGC
>NW_020620983.1:0-401 GCF_003573695.1 Papaver somniferum | reverse complement strand
GACATGAGATCTGGACCTAATTCTAATAAGTGTGTTTCTGAGTGGGAACCTCAACTGAAATATCAAAAAAATTTCAAAATGGAATAATAAAATCTATGTAAAAAAAAGGAAAAAAAAAAGAATAAATCAAACAATAGAAAAAGGGAAGAATTGATACAAACTCTGTTTGATTTTGTTAGTCCTGTCTATAAGAGGAGATCATATGAAAAATGTAACCGATTCTTTCGTTTCTTTGGGTCACTGGCCATCTGCCGGGAGTTTCGGGTTTAATACCTATATTTTAGCAACAAATCCAATAAATCTAAGTGTAGTACTTGGTGTATTGATCTTTTTTGGAAAGGGAGTGTGTGCGGGTTGTTTATTTCAAGAATAGGCTGGATCTAACCAGCTGCACTTTCTTT
>NW_020620982.1:0-1382 GCF_003573695.1 Papaver somniferum | reverse complement strand
GGTCAACTCAGTTACGAGTTTCACTGGAACCCTAGGCTTCAAAGATCGATACCGAAGACGCGGAGGAAAATAACACACTGGGGACTGAACATCACGGGTCAAAGGATAGGCCACGCGGCCTTGTACACGTCATGAATTCTCGGCTATGTGTTACTTCTCATGAAAATCGACAAGTCATGATGAATTTGGATATATGGACATTGGTCCATGTCATGGATTAGAAGAAATCGACGTTAACAAAATGTTCATCATTCAGAAGAAAAGTCTAATTTAAGTAAAGTCGTTTAAACAGTCAAAAGAAAGATATCCACTATGAAGACTAAAAAGGGAATGCTCTACCATATACAAGAAGATGGAAGTAAAACTACTTGTCGGACTCATCCGAATTGTCAGCTTCATCGTCATTGTCCTTCTCGGAATCATCTTCTTCAGAGTCACTGTCAGGATCATTGGTGAAGTCCGATGGACGGAAGATAACATCATCATCTGAATCCGAATTATCTTCTGCTGCAGCTTCAGCTTCAATTTTCTTCATCGTCCTCCAATGCTCTCTTTCATATCGATCAGGCTTAATGTAACGCTTGGATGGTTCCCATGTGATCTCTCCTTCGGAAGCATCAGCATCGGAATCAGAAGGCACCCCATCCAAGAATTGACGCTTATCCTCAACCCTCTGTCTCTTACGCCAAGTGCGATGTTTTTCACGTTGACGGGCATCCTCCTTTTTGTATTCAGCTCTTTTCTTTTCAAGTTCAGCAAAAGAGACTCTTCGCTCACCCAAAGGAACATTAGGCTTCGCCCCTTCCTGGGTAACCCTAGCCTTTGATTTCGCTACAGGAGCGTCGGAATCCTCATCAGAAGATCCAGAGGAATACCAGTAATCGTAATTGCTGTTATTGTTGGTCGACATTTTCTGGAAACGGAAGATCAAAGATTAATACTATGTAAACAAACCAACATCAGCAAAAAATGGTAACTCTTAACTCTTACCTTTTATACTTCCACTAACAATAGTGATAGTAATGCTAGAGTTAACACCTCAAAATCATTCGTCTCTTCGAAAACTACAAAAAACGAACGAAACTTTATTAACTTCGGAACTGATTTTTCATAAAATCACGGACACAATTTTCATAATATGAACATTCACACAACTGACCTATGAAGTTCAAAACAATAGGATATTTCATCATAAATATATTGTCTATCTTCGAAGGTTCCTCAAAACCCACGTTTCTGATTTTTCGAAAAAACATCAATTAATGCAACTTGCATACATAAATTCTCAAGGATTTTATCTAACGAAAACAAACTCATGCAAATAAAATATATCATCATATTTTACACAATATATGTCACGGCTGCATATATATAAAAAAAAA
>NW_020620981.1:0-502 GCF_003573695.1 Papaver somniferum | reverse complement strand
AAAACTAAAACAATACGATTTAGTTTCCCAGCAACGGCACTACTAAAAGCTTCTTGATCTTAAAAGACTTTAAACAAAGAAAACAGATGATGTTTTATTTAAAAAGATTACTCATATGTCTCAACAAGTTGGCTTCCCACACGAATAATCAAGATGCATGTCAAAAGGATAAGTTTGTAAGAAAAAAAGACTCCACTATTTATAGTGTTATGACCAAGGATTCTCTGGAAAACAAGATACTATCAGGGTCCATATATTTCAAATCCTTGTATGCTATCTCACCTGTTTCAAGGATTAAATCTTGTGGCTTATAACCCCATCTAAGTATATGATGTGAAAATTGTATACATCTCTGGATAGTGAATGCAAATTGAATCATTTTTCACGGGATAAAGATGGTTCAAACTGGTGCAATGCTTTAATCCATAACCGACACCGACAATAAGGATGTGGTAGCCAATATTTTATTATATATCTTTTGAGCCTTTTGCTGCAAAATGAT
>NW_020620980.1:0-417 GCF_003573695.1 Papaver somniferum | reverse complement strand
CTGTTCATGATCGGTTTTGGTTCGGTTTCTAGACAAACCAAAACCGAAACCAATACTATTGGTTTTTAAAAATCTAAACCAAACCAATCCATTAACCATTGGTTCGGTTTCCAAATGGTTCCAGTTGGTTTCGGTTTGTCCCGGTGGTTTTTGGTTAACCAATAATTATGTAAAACCAAAAAAAACAACACAAATTTACAGATATAAAAATCATAGTTGCTGATAGTACTGTTTTACACAAATTTACAGACAAAAAAAAATAAAAAATAAAAATCAAGAATAGTTAAAGCTTACTCCAATTCTAGAGATCAAAAGAAGATATATAATATAGCTTAATTTAGTTATTGACAAATAAAAAAGAAGGAAGACGGGAAGAAAAAAGTCGAGTAGCAGCGGCTGTAGTTGGGGGTGGAGAAG
>NW_020620979.1:0-310 GCF_003573695.1 Papaver somniferum | reverse complement strand
TTTCTACAACCCATTATCGAATGAATATTAAATTGATGTTAGATTTTTTGTTCGATCTCATGGAATCATATGTTAGATCTTATAGGTTTACTAGTTAAAGCATGATTAGGGTTTTTATTCTATTACTATCTCAAATCTTTACAAGGAATCTACCTCTTTAAACTCGATCTCTGTTGCTGGTAATATTTCTACAACCCATTATCGAATGAATATTAAATTTATGTTAGATTTTTTGTTTGATCTCATGGAATCATATGTTAGATCTTATAGTTTTACTAGTTAAAGCATGATTAGGGTTTTTATTCGGCTG
>NW_020620978.1:0-791 GCF_003573695.1 Papaver somniferum | reverse complement strand
AAAAAAACTCACCGAAAAAATCAAAAGTTCAAGAAAAATAATCTTCTTCTTCCTTTATTTTCTTCTCTTTCTCTTTTAATTCTTAAAGTGTACATCCACAGATATTTTTATGTCAACCCATCTCTTTTAATTCCTTTTTGATTGAAGAAATCGAGTAGTAATCATCAAAAAATGGTGAAAACGGTAGTTACACTAGCATGTTCGGTTAGGAGATTTTTAAAATAAACCTAATTTTATAACTGAACTTTTTAGAAACGAAGAACACCAAGAACAGTTTGGTTAGACAAATAAATTTGTTATCCGCAAAAATTTTTGCGTAACCGAAATCTTCTATGTATAGCCTACTCTAGATTTCGGCTGAACAGAAGAAAAAAAATCCTAACCGAACTTTTCTTTGTATAGCCAACTGTTGAGTTCGATTAAATCGCAAACTTTTTTTCAAATCCGAACTCTTCTTTGTATTACCAACATAAGATTTGTAGGATCCAAATATTGCACAATAATAAGATCTCGCGAGAATGTAGGGAAGCTTGCGAGAGAACGTTGCATGTGTGCAAATTAAGATCCAACGTGAGCCTGCGAGAACATCGCACGGTGATTCCGAAATTAGGGGAAATGTTAGCTGTATCCCACCACATACGAGCTGTCATCCACTATGTAAATATCTATATTAAGAGAAAGGTAGGAGAGAAAAAAGTGACTGGTATTATTATTATCTTTTTATTCTTCCCCAAAAACCAGAGAGAGAGCTCCAAATACTCATTAATGGAGTCTCAATTAGGGCTGCACAT
>NW_020620977.1:0-755 GCF_003573695.1 Papaver somniferum | reverse complement strand
GAGTTAACGTATAAAAAATTCAACATTTTTATGAACTCTTTATTTTTGTATTGTCTTTGTCTTTCAATTTGATTCAAATAGATGAATTTTGTTTCAATTTGGATTAGTTCTGGCTGGTCTTTCATCCTTCTTATATTGTGAAATTTGGCTTCCTTCATATTTTCTTGAGTCAACGTACACAGAAATGCAATTTTTATTAGACGCACTGCCTTAGAACATATTTATTGTGATTACAATACATTTTTCAAACTTTTTCTGTTAAAGATGAGTTTAACTAGTTTACAATTTAATCTCAGAAATCGACTTCCGACTTATAACGAAGATTGAAGACTTTTATGAGTTAACAGTATAAAAAATTCAACATTTTTATGAACTCTTTATTTTTGACTTGGCTTTGTCTTTCAATTTGATTCAAATAGATGAAATTTGTTAGAATTTGGATTAGTTCTGGCTGGTCTTTGATCCTTCTTATATTGTGAAATTTGACTTCCTTCATGTTTTATTGAATCAACGTACACAGAAATGCAATTTTTACTAGACGTAATGGCTTAGAACATATTTATTGTGATGACAATACATTTTTCAAAAATTTTCTGTTAAAGATGAGTTTATCTTGTTTACAATTTAGTCTCAGAAATCAACTTCCGACTTATAACAAAGAGTGTAGACTTTTTTGAGTTAACGTATAAAAAATTCAACATTTTTATGAACTCTTTATTTTTGTATTGGCTTTGTCTTTCAATTTGATTCAAATA
>NW_020620976.1:0-469 GCF_003573695.1 Papaver somniferum | reverse complement strand
TAGGCAAATTCACGTCTATTTGCCTTTGAAAGCATGATCTTGGATCATGATGCATCTAACTTAGCTTCCGCACCATTCCAACTTACCCTTGTTCTGCGAAGGGTTTTATTAAGTAAACAAAAACTTTCCAAAACGGCAAAAACGGCCATTTGAGGCCCTAAATGATGGAAATTGGCTAAATTGTGGTGATCATGTGGATTTATAGATCAACATGTCTTGATCTTTGGGTATTTTTCCATCGAAATGGACTCCTCTTAAGCCAAATTACGACACTCGGGTTTTTTGCTTATGTCGAATTCCATGATAGGAACTATGAGCATCCAGTGAATGGAATAAAACTTGCCTCATTAAGGTTGGCCACAATCATCTCTTACGTCGATCCAGATTATATAAAAGGCCAGAATGTCGCAATCATCTCACAATTAGATGATATGAGCGGCAAAATGCTGGACCGACAATGCTGCAACTC
>NW_020620975.1:0-434 GCF_003573695.1 Papaver somniferum | reverse complement strand
AAAGTAACATTGATGCAGCAGTTAAAAAGGTTAGTTGACTCAGTATTCTTACATATACAATTGCTTGAGATTCTAATAGGTTATTGTATGTCATCGTCCTACAGTTTTCAGGGAACTTTACTATCATGTTATTTCACTATGATGGCCGGACTAGTGAATGGGATGACCTTGAGTGGTCAAAGCAAGCAATCCATGTGAGTGTGTTGAAGCAAACTAAATGGTGAGAAACTTGCCATACAACTAAACTTACTCTCTCACACTTACGCTAACACTTCTTCAAGTCGCATCTCTTTTCATTCACCTAAAGTACTACAATTTTGTCTCAGGTGGTATGCCAAAAGGTTTTTGCATCCTGATGTGGTTGCAGCATATGATTACATATTTATATGGGATGAAGACCTTGGGGTGGAGCATTTTGATGCTGAAGAGTGAGT
>NW_020620974.1:0-388 GCF_003573695.1 Papaver somniferum | reverse complement strand
TAGCAACCTGGATACTACCATGTTAGATTCTCCATTTGCAATCACTTGATTTTAGTCAAACTTTGCAATATTTTTATTCAATTTAACTGGAATTGTTATGTCAGTTAGCAGAGTGGTAGTCTTACTTAATCCAATGTTGGACCTGATATTTCATTGAGAAACAGGCTACACCAAGAGGTCAACAACATCTTTTCTGCATATCAGGGTCTATGGCTTCTTGTCATGGAAATAACCTTACATGCATTTTCTGCACCAGCCAACTATATATCGTATGGAAACTACCTGAGTTCCGCTGAAGCACGAAGGTTCAGAAAATGGTGCAGGGCTAGTGTAACCAAGAACACTCATGTTAACTAATCACTCTTATCTTATTTATCTTATATGCTGA
>NW_020620973.1:0-356 GCF_003573695.1 Papaver somniferum | reverse complement strand
ACAGAATTATATGGCAAAAAATCATATCATGAACTGTTTAGATGATGCTATGTATGATTTTTATAATGCTAAGAATAAATTTACTGCTTTTGATTTATGGGCTGCTTTGGAGGCAAAATACCAAGCTGAAACTGCTGGAAGTAAGAAATTCTTGGTGGCTAGGCTGTATGAGTATAAAATGGTGAATGACAAATCTGTGGTTGATCAATTCCTTGAACTCCAACAAATTATGAATGAGATTCTTGCGGAAGGTATGATGATTGATGAAACTTTTCAAGTGTCTACTGCTATCGAGAAATTGCCTACTTCCTGGTCCGAGTTCAAGAAGAAACTGAGACATGAAACTGCTGAAGTTA
>NW_020620972.1:0-415 GCF_003573695.1 Papaver somniferum | reverse complement strand
TGAACTGTTTAGATGATGCTATGTATGATTTTTATAATGCTAAGAATAAATTTACTGCTTTTGATTTATGGGCTGCTTTGGAGGCAAAATACCAAGCTGAAACTGCTGGAAGTAAGAAATTCTTGGTGGCTAGGCTGTATGAGTATAAAATGGTGAATGACAAATATGTGGTTGATCAATTCCTTGAACTCCATCAAATTATGAATGAGATTCTTGCGGAAGGTATGATGATTGATGAAACTTTTCAAGTGTCTACTGCTATCGAGAAATTGCCTACTTCCTGGTCCGAGTTCAAGAAGAAACTGAGACATGAAACTGCTGAAGTTACTATGGTTGAACTGGGTAAGAAGATTCAAGTTGAAGAATTATTGTGCTCCAAGGACAAAAATGTATCTTCTGCAAGGGACATGTCAAA
>NW_020620971.1:0-386 GCF_003573695.1 Papaver somniferum | reverse complement strand
CACCAGAGCCAAACCGAGACTGTAGAGTCGTCATAGCGGCTAATGAAGACGCGACAAGGGGACGTAGCGTATCCGACCCGGATTATGACGATGGAGAGTCAGACGGTAATGAGCCGAAGAATTTAGAGCACCAACACGTAATGGAGGAACTACGAGATGAGATGATGGCCGAGATCAGGCAATTAAAAAATAAACAAGCCGGGGGGAGGTTAGAAGAGGTCATGAGAGAAGCTAACTCCACGCCCTTAACTCATCGCTTGGCCAACACCCCTATTCCACTGAAATGACCTGTCCCAACGTTCGAATGCTATGATGGATCCAGCGACCCTGCTGCACATATTCGGTACTACAACCGTGTCTTAGCTAGATGGGGTCAGAACGACGCC
>NW_020620970.1:0-1109 GCF_003573695.1 Papaver somniferum | reverse complement strand
AAGCCAAATTTCACAATAGAAGAAGGATGAAAGACCAGCCAGAACTAATCCAAATCCTAACAATTTTCATCTATCTTGAATCAAATAGAAAGACAAAGCCAACACAAAAAGAAAAAGTTCATAAAAATGTTTAATTTTATATACGTTAACTCCAAAAAGTCTAAACATTTCGTTATAAGTCGGAAATTAATTTCTGAGACTAAATTGTAAACTAGATAAACTCATCTTTAACAGAAAAAAGTTTGAAAAATGTATTGTAATTACAATTAATATGTTCTGAGGCAATACGTCTAGTAAAAATTGCATTTCTATGTACGTTGATTCAAGAAAATATGAAGGAAGTCAAATTTCACAATAGAAGAAAGATGAAAGACCATGCAGAACTAATTCAAATCCTAACAAATTTCTTCTATCTTGAATCAAATAGAAAGACAAAGCCAACAAAAAAAGAAAGAGTTCGTAAAAATGTTGAATTTAATATACGTTGACTCAAAAAAGTCTACACACTTTGTTATAAGTCAGAAATTGATTTCTGAGACTAAATTGTAAACAAGATAAACTAATCTTTAACAGAAAAAGTTTGCAAAATGTATTGTAATTACAATTAATATTTTCTAAGGCAATACGTCTAGTAAAAATTGCATTTATATGTGCGTTGATTCAAGAAAATATGAAGGAAGTCAAATTTCACAATAGAAGAAGGATGAAATACCATGCAGAACTAATCCAAATCCTAACAAATTTCATCTATCTTGAATCAAATAGAAAGACAAAGCTAACACAAAAACAAAGAGTTCATAAAAATGTTGAATCTTATATAATTAACTCAAAAAAGTCTACACACTTCGTTATAAGTCGGAAATTGATTTCTGAGACTAAATTGTAAACTAAATAAACTCAAATTTAACATAAAAAGTTTGAAAAATGTATTGTAATCACAATTAATATGTTCTAAGGCATTACTCTAGTAAAAATTGCATTTCTATGTACGTTGATTCAAGAAAATGTGAAGGAAGTCAAATTTCACAATATAAGAAGGATGAAAGACCAGCCAGAACTAATCCAAATTCAAACAAATTTCATCTATTTGAATCTAATTGAAAGACAAA
>NW_020620969.1:0-746 GCF_003573695.1 Papaver somniferum | reverse complement strand
AGTAAAATCGAAAGAGAAATACGTGAAGAAATTTCCACGAAAATTCAACTAACCTTTGGCGGAAGGCATGAGGAATCTGTGATCCTTGCATAGACGGATTTGCGTAAATTCGGCTTGGTCATAGGGTGTTGGCGTTAGCGCTGCAAATTTTGCTACGGATTGGCAGAGGTAGCACTGCGACTTGGTCCGTAGGACGGGCGATGGTCGGCTACAGAAAGGTGGGTGGCGCTGCTTTGGCTGACTAGGTCAATGGCGTTGCTGGCCATGGAAAGGTGAATAACACTGGTTTAGCATTGGCTGGGACGTGGAGTCGTTGGCGTTTCTGGCTTGGCTTGGCTTGTCCGTGAATCCGTTGGCGCTGCTGGCTTGGATTTGGCGTGAAGCTGTTGTCATTTCTCAGGATGCGCGCTTGGGATGGAAAGATGGCGCGGGATAGGTCATAGAATGGTAGAGACGGCTGCTGACTTGGATGCCAAACCCTAATTATCCCGTATAAGCAAATATCTAATCCAGCTGGTATCACGCGTTTGAAGCCTTAATTCACAGCTGGTGAAAGGGTTTTCCTTCTCAGGATTCATCGATCCGCTGAATATAAGAGGTGATCTTGAACCCTTCGTCCATACAGATCATAGCAAAATCGCTTCTACCCTCTTCGCAGGAACTATCTTGTGTTTCTTCTCCTAGTTCCCATTTTGTCTTCTTCATCATGTAGGTTGCCGGTGCAGACATGGTAAAACTTTTTTTTT
>NW_020620967.1:0-454 GCF_003573695.1 Papaver somniferum | reverse complement strand
GAATGAGTGAAATATTCCCAATAGATGGAATCAATGAGGCCCCATAAAATCAAATGGTATCCCTTTTCTATACAGCATTATGAATCCATGGAAGCAAAACATAAACCACACAAGGATGGTAAAGAAATTAACCAATACTATCGACTTCAAAGTACATAGTAAAGTTTGGATAGAAATACCCGTTCTTACACCCTCGAGATTCAAGATTACAAGACAAACTCATCTAGTCAGTCGTGTTTTTCATCTTCTGACCTCTTCTAAAATTAAGCTCGGGAACAATGCTCTCTAGCTAGTTGTTTCATTGCTGGATATTTCATCTTCCTTTCAGACCACCTGATAGTTAAGTGAGTAACAAGCAAGCCCGCTATTGCTAGCTGAAATTAGTGAACGGTGGCATTCCGAACCAACCATTGTGATTAATGGTATCCTATGCTATGTTCTGTGTCTATCTCTC
>NW_020620966.1:0-459 GCF_003573695.1 Papaver somniferum | reverse complement strand
CGTTCTAGGAATGACGGCCTGTTTACCTGGGTAGAATTTCGACTCGCCTTCCTAAATAAGTACTTTCCACAAACTGCACGAAACCAACGCATGATCGAGTTTATGCAGTTGACTCAGAGAAATATGAACGTAGCACAGTACCAAGCCAAGTTTGAAGAACTTTCTCGTTTTGCTATTCACCTGGTGGAGAATGAAGAGCTGAAGGCTTTTAAGTTTCAGGAGGGACTTAGACCTTCAATTAAGGGTAGGTTGTCTATTTTGAAGATTACCTCTTATAATGAGATAGTGGAAAGAGCGATGATTGCTGAGAGAGACATTGAGGAGGCAAATCGAATTAGAGAACGTCACAATGGGGATAAGAACAAGAATAAAAATAACAACCACCCATACCAGAAGAAAGGAAATGGACCGAATATGGAGCTTCCTGCACCTTCGTGTTATCATTGCAAGCAACCTGGA
>NW_020620965.1:0-378 GCF_003573695.1 Papaver somniferum | reverse complement strand
TTCGCTAACTCTTGCGACATTTCGCAGATCCAAAAACTAAAAGATAGTTATAACAGGACTGGGAAATCTAGTACTCTGTTAGCTCTTCGCTCATACACAGATGAGGTAAGAAATTTTCTCTTATGATTTTAAATAGTACTGTTACTTCCATGCTTCTATTTCTTATTCTTATCTGTGCGTGAAGATTATTGCTGAAGAAGAAGAATCTACCGATGTTGCGAAGATTGGTGATAAAGGTAAAGGTGCTCTCCGCAGAGAAAAATCAACTGGTCCTCCTACAAAGAAAAGAAAAGTTCTTTCTTCTTCCCCTTCAAATATTCCTCCTCACGAAAATTCTGAAAGTGATAAGGGTGATGAGGACAATGATGATATTGCTGC
>NW_020620964.1:0-311 GCF_003573695.1 Papaver somniferum | reverse complement strand
GTGTCTACTTGAATTTATTTATGGCGAGTTTTTCTATAGGAAATTAATTCCAAAAATATTTTGTACAAGTGTTTTATTTACGGAAGAACTCCTTTTTAGTTTTGATTTGTTTTACAAGAAATAAAACGAGTTTTATAAGGAAACAAAAACCTAGCTGAATTTTGAAGCAACTTTGTCTTATAAATATAAAATCGAATTTCTCTTTTTATTGTGGGTTAGACGCGGCCGCGTTTTCTTCTTCTTTTCTCCGTCTTTTCACTTTGGTTTTTTCCGCAACAGTGGTTGCTTATCTTCCTTCCTAATCCTTGCTG
>NW_020620963.1:0-470 GCF_003573695.1 Papaver somniferum | reverse complement strand
TTGAGAAGATATTGTAGATGGAAATTTGATTGAACTGAAGAAGTAATTGAGGCTGAAATTGAGATGGGTTTTCCTCAATTTAGAGTTTACAGTGAAGAATTGGAGTTGTTGCCTTCGAACTCCGTGGATGGAAGAGATGTTGATAATTAGGGTTTGTAAACAGAATCTGCTGTTGAATTTCGGTAAAATGGGTTTAATGATAAAATGGATTTGGAGTAGATGCAGATTTTGTTGAAGGTGTTCCTTAGAGATTCAATGGAGAAGATGGCGATGCTTGTACCGCAGTCGAATCAGGCGAATATTGTTGCTGTTGAACAATACAGGGAGGACTGAAACTGAATCGAGAAATTGAGGAAAAGAATTAGGTCATGGAACTGAAGATTGGGTACTGATGATTTTCATAGGTTGTAGACGGAAATAGAAGCTGGGTTTGGGTTGCTGCTAAGAAGTTCAGATGGATTCAAGAGTTG
>NW_020620962.1:0-286 GCF_003573695.1 Papaver somniferum | reverse complement strand
TGCTGTTGTTTCAGCTGGAAGCAAAGAATGGTCCTGGAGGTCTGTAAACTGGTGGTAATGATGTTGTTGCAGCAGGTAGAGATTGAAGTATTGGCTTGTGGTGATTGAAGTTGCAGTTGAGCTGAACTGCAGATGATGAATTACTATGATAGTTTGAGAAGTGTCATATATGCAACTGAAGTTGGAGGTCTGAGCTGAGGGTTCATGGAGGTTGTTGTTACTGTGGCTATGAGAATGGCATGGAGGTGAAGCTCTAGTGGTGAACTGTAATGGAATTAGTTTGCTG
>NW_020620961.1:0-930 GCF_003573695.1 Papaver somniferum | reverse complement strand
ATCTTTAACTTGCTTTTTCTGCAGTTCTCTAGCCTGTTCGGTTTAAAATTTGAAAGGACTAAATTAAAGGTTGTAAGCTTAATCTGAAAAAACAAAATCCAATTCCTACAAAATTCTACAGTTTCTCATACACTTTTAAAAAACAAACGAACAGGCGAAACTAACACGCATGTGATGAATATACATCAAACATCACAACAACTCTATGATCATCCAAATTTAGTCTTAACTACTAAAATTGGTGTTTCCCGCTTACGCCTAACACACAACTAAAACTAAGTATACACAAAGTCTTGAGAATAAGTTCTCTTCAATTGTGAAGATATTGAGTTTTCTTCGTTTTTCTTGTTCTGCAATTATTTACATGTAATGAACACAAGACTCAGCACATATTACTACTTCTGAACTAAAAATCTGTTAGGGTGAATGCTAATTGCAAGAGAAGAGAAGTGTCGAAAACATGCCATATGTTGCAAATTTGTTGGGGCGAATACCAACAGCAGCAAGAGAAGAGTCGAAAACACGCCATATGCGAAGCAAGTGATGTGTTCTTATGGTTTTTTGTATTCAGAAGCACCTGGACTACAAGTAGAATGCTACAGGCTTTGCAAACGTGCCATATTGCTCTATCTTGACATTTCTTGTTGATATGATGAGCGTATGATGAGATATTTGTAAGAAAGATATTATCTGAGATATTTAGCCAGCAAAGAGTGGGACCTAAATTAGCAAAATATCAACACTTTTCAGGGTTCGAAGAAGATAGTATGGCAGCCCATCTCCTTCTTACAAATATCAAAAACACTCGAGTTGACCCAAACAACTTGAAAAATATCAAACTTGGACTTTTTATTATAAATGGAATTGCCTCTCATTTGTATCAAAGATTATCAACATTAGGTCTATATAATAGTGGGAAAAAAACAAAGA
>NW_020620960.1:0-1540 GCF_003573695.1 Papaver somniferum | reverse complement strand
AAATAAATTGTGATAAAAGCTGATTACGTGGCGTGAGTGGTATATTCGGTTGGGACACCTTTGGTTATTTCATATTATTCCATGCAAACACAGTTTCAATCGTTAATCATATTCTTGAGTGAACAATAATGCTTGATAATAAATAATTAATAATAATAATAATAATAATAGTTGATTGATAGGAATAATACTAATTTTATTCTATTTTTATCCATTTTTAGTTCTATAATACTATAAGTCAATTTTCAGCAATAATAATAGTTTTAGGATTCGTTTAATAATTCAGCTGTGGGTTCTAATAAGTTTGGTATTTTTGCAGGTGTACTCTTATTAAGTTTTTTTTTTTTTTTTACGATCCAAACCCTAGCATCCTGATTATAAAGTAGAGGCCGATCTTCGGATTGGACGGGTTAGGTGCCTCACACTTTCCTAACTCGTATCTTGATTTCCGGACTGAATCTCTGAATATTGGACCAGTATTACTTTTGCGTCCCAACTCCCTAAGTTGGGAGGAGACTTCCCCTAATAATTATTTCCTTGTGTATAGCCATTTTAGATATTTTAGAAATCCTAACCGACTTCGACGGTATCTACAGGTGGTATTTACAGGAGGAGGTCGCTTCTGAAAATAATTCTGAGATGGAGATTCACGGCAATGAGGGTGTAACAGTGTCTCTAGTCATGGAAACCGTACCCGCTGGTGATCTTGAGATGGAGGTTGATCATCATGAAGATGTTGTTGTATCTCCCATGGAGGAAAACGTTGTCGCGACGACGGGCGTGATTTTTCCCAAAGAGTCTTTGCTAGTCGCACATCCAGCCGCATGTGTCGTTTTTGGTCCTCCAGTCGAGGCTCCTTTTGAAGGTCACGTGTTGATTGGAGGATTCAGTGTGCCCGTGAAGTATGTGGAGTTATATACCAAGATATGGAAGAGGTATGGGCACATCACCACGACCAGGAAGGTTGATAGTAGCTTTGCATAGGTTAAGCGCGTGGAGGAAACCTTATCTTCAATTCATGACATGTGTGGCATGACTGGACACACTGTTTGTGGAGATGTAGTCAAAGGCTAGGAATTCCATCGGGATATGTGGGTAAACGTTGAGTTTAACGCCTGCTGGTTCTGTGAGGGATTTTCCGAGATCCAAAGGATGCAGGCTGAAGCGGTTGATGGCCCTTCCGCGGATTTGATTAATCAACAGGAGGCAGAAATCGAGAAGTTGTCCCAGGAGTTGAAGCTGAAGCAGGCGGCTCCTCAAAGCACGAAGGACATTTTCTCCAAGAAGAACAAGTCATCGTTAGGCGATTTTCCTTGAATATTTTTATTTTCTGAACTTCCGTTTCTTAGGGTTTTTTTTTTTGAAAGACAAAAGAAACGCCTAGTTTATGGTTTGGTTTTCTGGTTTTTTGGATTGATGGATGATTGCTTCTTATAAGAGTTTTTGGATTATTTTGGAATAATTGCCTTTTGATCAATCAACATGTCAAAATCTGAATTGTGAATGTAAGTAGTAAAATCATTCGGGAAAATTGTGAAAC
>NW_020620959.1:0-1043 GCF_003573695.1 Papaver somniferum | reverse complement strand
ACCTGTTAGAAGCGATTAGACCCATCTAATTGGGCTGGATAAGTCATAAAATCCACACAAAGTCAAGACAGTGCACACGGTTTCTGTTTAGGGTTTGAGATTAGTTTGAGAGATTTATGGGATATCTTGCGTGGGATATACATCAAAACAGTTGGGTAAAAGTCCTAGAAGATATTTGAGACGAGAGAATAGCTAGAAACATCCTGTAACGCAACAAGAAGAAGATTATTCTTCAAACAACCCGTAAAGAATAATGGAGATTTCCAAGGGGTTTGATCGAGTTTCAAGGGGATTTAAAGCCTATAAATAGTTGTTTTTATGTCATAGAAGGGGGATAAAGAGGTTTGGGGTCGAGCAGAGACCAGAGAGAGGCTAGAGGAGTGAAGAACGGGAGTTGCAGGAAGGAGGAGTTCTGCTGCTGCTGCTGCCATTAAAGAGCACGAAGAACACGAAGAACAGACTCCAGAAGACTAGCAGCTGAGGGTCTTAAAACAACAGCGTCAACAACAGCAGTGAGGTATCGTTATTTACAGCAGTGGTGTTTTATCGTTCTTCTTTGGACGCTTAAAGAGGGTCGTAGTTTCACTGTATTATATTTTTCACTCTTTTAATCATATTTTGAGCATCAAATATTTATTTTTAGAACATGATTATTATGAGTAGCTAAACCCCATTACTGGGATGATGGAGGAAACCATTCTTTATGCATGAGTAATTCTATTTAATTCTTTTATGACTATTTGCACTATTATGAGCGTTTTATGATTTTTCTTGATTATTTGTGATTTTATCTGATGATGTATGCTTAGTCTAGGAACTCTTGATGCATCATGCTTATGATTTACATCTAATACTTTACAAAATCTATTTTTGGCAAAGAAAAGAGTCGATATTTGTTATCATTATAAGCTATAATTGTCTAGAATTAATAGTTGATTCGCATGAGTATAAGAATTGGTGGAATCCTGAGTCCTAGTATCTCTTGATCCTGTGACAAATTGTGTATATATTTTTGTTTTTAAATCTATTCAAGTCCGAGCATC
>NW_020620958.1:0-1537 GCF_003573695.1 Papaver somniferum | reverse complement strand
AAATAAATTGTGATAAAAGCTGATTACGTGGCGTGAGTGGTATATTCGGTTGGGACACCTTTGGTTATTTCATATTATTCCATGCAAACACAGTTTCAATCGTTAATCATATTCTTGAGTGAACAATAATGCTTGATAATAAATAATTAATAATAATAATAATAGTTGATTGATAGGAATAATATTAATTTTATTCTATTTTTATCCATTTTTAGTTCTATAATACTATAAGTCAATTTTCAGCAATAATAATAATTTTGCTTTAGGATTCGTTTAATAATTCAGTTGTGGGTTCTAATAAGTTTGGTATTTTTGCAGGTGGATACTGTTATTAAGTTTTTTTTGTTTTTACGATCCAAACCCTAGTATCCTGATTATAAAGTAGAGGCCGATCTTCGGATTGGACAGGTTAGGTGCCTCACACTTTTCTATCTCGTATCTTGATTTTCGGACTGAATCTCTGAATATTGGACCAGTGTTACTTTTGCGTCCCAACTCCCTAAGTTGGGAGGCGACTTCCCCTAATAATTATTTCCTTGTGTATAGCCATTTTAGATATTTTAGAAATCCTAACCGATTTCGACGGTATCTACAGGTGGTATTTACAGGAGGAGGCCGCTTCTGAAAATAATTCTGAGATGGAGATTCACGGCAATGAGGGTGTAACAGTGTCTCCAGTCATGGAAACCGTACCCGCTGGTGATCTTGAGATGGAGGTTGATCATCATGAAGATGTTGCTGTATCTCCCATGGCGGAAAACGCTGTCGCGACGACGGGCGTGATTGTTCCCAAAGAGTCTTTGCTAGTCGCACATCCAGCAGCATGTGTCGTTTTTGGTCCTCCATTCGAGGCTCCTTTTGAAGGTCACGTGTTGATTGGAGGATTCAGTGTGCCCGTGAAGTATGTGGAGTTATATACCAAGATATGGAAGAGGTATGGGCACATCGCCACGACCAGGAAGGTTGATAGTCGCTTTGCATAGGTTAAGCGCATGGAGGAAACCTTATCTTCAATTCATGGCATGTGTGGCATGACTGGACACACTGTTTGTGGAGATGTAGTCAAAGGCTGGGAATTCCATCGGGATATGTGGGTAAACGTTAAGTTTAACGCCTGCTGGTTCGGTGAGGGATTTTCCGAGATCCAAAGGCTGCAGGCTGAAGCGGTTGATGGCCCTTCTGCGGATTTGATTAATCAACAGGAGGCAAAAGTCGAGAAGTTGTCCCAAGAGTTGAAGCTGAAGCAGGCGGCTCCTCAAAGCATGAAGGACATTTTCTCCAAGAAGAACAAGTCATCGTTAGGCAATTTTCCTTGAATATTTTTATTTTCTGAACTTCCTTTTCTTAGGTTTTTTTTTTGAAAGGCAAAAGAAACGCCTAGTTTATGGTTTGGTTTTCTGGTTTTTTGGATTGATGGATGATTGCTTCTTATAAGAGTTTTTGGATTATTTTGGAATAATTGCCTTTTGATCAATCAACATGTCAAAATCTGAATTGTGAATGTAAGTAGTAAAATCATTCGGGAAAATTGTGAAAC
>NW_020620957.1:0-271 GCF_003573695.1 Papaver somniferum | reverse complement strand
CCCGTCTTTGCTCAATGGGTACAAAACACTCACGCTTTAGCACCTGGTGCAACAGCTCCTGGTGCAACAACAAGCACCAGCTTGACTTGGGGGGGTAGTGGTTTAGTAGCAGTGGGCGGTAAAGTAGCTTTGTTACTTATTCTATTAGGAACCGCGGATTTTTTGGTACATCACATTCATGCATTTACGATCCATGTAACGGTATTAATACTACTGAAAGGTGTTCAATTTGCTCGTAGTTCCCGTTTGATACCTGATAAAGCAAATCTGG
>NW_020620956.1:0-788 GCF_003573695.1 Papaver somniferum | reverse complement strand
GGTTCGTTCTCTAAGGTTGTGACTTAAGTTCAAAGCTAAGATGGAGATACCTGCTAAGATGGATGGTAGTGAAATTCAGGTTCGAGGTAGCTGTCATAGTTTGTGAAACTAGGCTTCTTTTGAAACTATTCTTGCGAGCAGTTGAAGACAGAAGGTTATCGATTCACGGCGTTGTTTCTCTGTGGGTTCGGAGCAGACGAAGAAGATGGTGGCTACAGATACAACAAGTTTCGAACATGGTTCGACGGATGCGTGATTGTCAAGATGATGCTGTGTGGTTAAGAGAGAGTTTTGTTCGAGCAAAACAAGAAAAGTGCTGATCTGATGATGCTCGGTGATTATGCTATGTGAATGGTTGAATGGTGTTTCTGGAAAGACAGAGACGTACTGCTGCAGGATCTCTGATATTGTTGATGATTCTCATGGTGCTGTGTCGTCGTTGATTGATAGAAGAGCTTGGCAGAAAAGAATTGCTTGCTGCCAATGTTGAGCAGAAAACTTCGGATGGTCTGGTGCTGATAATCAAGGTCGATGCGATGAGAGTGGATGCTGCTGATGGACACCGGAGATGGAGCTATATGCTGTTGTTTTGAAGAAGAAAGAAGATGATGTCTTGAAAGCAAGAAGTTACGGCTGCTGTTTAGAGAAGCTAAGAAGAACTGATGATGTGGTAGTTTGAACAGTGATCGTTGTGGTTTGCTCAGTTATTGTCACAGATGTGGCTTGTCTGCGAAGATTGACTAATAGCGGCTGCATCAATCTGATGGTGAAAATAATGAAAAAAAAAA
>NW_020620955.1:0-479 GCF_003573695.1 Papaver somniferum | reverse complement strand
GATCATCATATCTCGAATTTAATTTCCATATCTTCCCACATTAATTCGACAATATATTTTTGTAATATCCCGTGTCTGCAGCTGTCAATTATTCTATTTTGATCTTCTCATGATGTTTTCTTACATATTTCACACTCCAGCACGCTGAATATATGCATATGATGTCGTCGAACTCCCTGCAGCCACATAGAAAATATCCCAAAGTAAAACAGAAGAATACCGAGAATATTTCAACCTCTGTTTTATCGAGTTATGTCAAATCTTCCTTTTTCTTCTCCGTGATGTTTTCTTAGATGGCTTTCCCTTTATATCTTGGATTGATAGAGTCGAATCTTGTTGAGTAAAGAAGAAAATCTTCTCCCATGCAATACATATCAACCAAATATCCTGATAACTATCACTGCCCTGTTCTTGCTATTTACTCGAATCTGGATGAATTGCCAGCCATGCGTGGACGAAACAGGCCCAATCTAAACAAA
>NW_020620954.1:0-522 GCF_003573695.1 Papaver somniferum | reverse complement strand
CCTCTTGGTAAGAAGTAATAATATCATAATGAGGTTTAATTTTGAAAATACCTTCAATCCACTCCCAAGCTTGACGCGCAAAATTACAGCTCCAAAGAATATGTTGGAGAGATTCCTCCTCAATCTGACACACACTACATTTAGATGCAAGCTGAATTTTAAATCTGCTACGTACCTTATCAAGAGTTGCACACGCACCACGCATAAACTTCCAGTTCTGAGCCGCCAAAGAAGGATGCACCACCCTCTTCCATAACAACCCCGCCTCCCTCAAAATAGGGTATTTCTTCCTAATCAACTCCCTAGCTTCCATGACAGAAAATTTACCTTGTAAATCAGGCATCCAAATACGCCTATCCACTCCCATATGAATTTTTGGTAAATCATGTTGAACCACACCAGCACTTAAAAGGAGCTGCGAATGAACTCCTTGAATCTGCCAATCACCTTGCACAATAATATCACAAACACGAGCTGATCTGTCTAAATCTGTGCGATTTAAAACACTAGCTAAGGTTGTAT
>NW_020620953.1:0-1068 GCF_003573695.1 Papaver somniferum | reverse complement strand
AATCTTTCCCAATCTTCGACCAGTGACCCTATCATGCTTCGCGTATGTTCAGCTTTCGGCAAACTTATGGGCGAATTCCCTTCTGATGCTGCTGCGAGGAATGAGGTCCTCTCTCAAGTTGATTCCGGTTTTCATGTGGCACTGGACGTCTTGGTAATAATTTATCTCACATTATTTCTCTTATATTTGTTTGTTCTTATTGTATCTTGATCCCTTAAACGTTCTTTGTTTCAGGATTCTCGTTGTCGCATGCTGTTGGCTGAGAGATATTTTGAACATAGTTGTTCTCAATTGGAAATTTTGCAGAAGAATACTGAATTAAAAAAGGAAGTTGCTAGTTTGAAGTGAGAAGTTATTAAAGTTCAAAGGTTGAGAGGAGAACTTAGTTCCTGTCTAATGTTCCCTTGCTAATCTGGGAATTTTATTTTTAATTAATAATTTTTTGGCTCTTACATCTTGTCCTCAATTTTAGTTTCGCAATTTTTTACTTCCAGTTTATGCTGTTTACCTGCTATTCGTCTTTCTCTTGATCCCATTTCTTATCTTGAGTCTCTTTCTATTTCTATTTTACAGATCTATGGATTTCATTAGCAATTTCTGCAGTGCTCATCATAGATGGAGAACCAGGAGACACCCTGATGGTTTTGTTGATAAAATTAATCAGTTGGTGCCTTAGTGGAGAACCAGGAGACCCCAATTGGATTCGTGATGGATGAATTCTCTTTTCAGACACAATTGCCTACAGCCAAAACTTTATCCTCTTCTGGTAAGGAAAATGATTAAAGTTCTACTCCAATTAATGGTGGGATTTCGTTTTTAGGATACAATAAGGTAACCCATAAAACTATCACTGTCCATTACAATTTTTCGATTGATGATGTGTTGTTCTGTGGTATGTTTCTTACTCACAAATATAAGAGTCCTGAAAAAAATTACTATGCTATACTTTCAACCTATTTGAATTTCTCCGATTTACATGTTGGTGGTATATTTTCAATTGAAATGTTTGCTTGTGATATGCTATCCATCCATAACCTTGTGAATCTTGAAAAACTTGATTACCCTATT
>NW_020620952.1:0-430 GCF_003573695.1 Papaver somniferum | reverse complement strand
AAGAACGTGCGAATTTAACAAGGCAAAATCACGAATTAAGGATGGAGAATATAAGACTACAGAATAGAAGATCGAGAAGTATTACAAAATCATATTCAAGATCGACTAGAAGAGAAATGAGGCGAAATTCACCCACAATCAATGCTGGAAACAATATTCAAGAAGAAATATCAAATCCTAATTAAGAATATCGAGAAAATAGAGAAAGAACTGATGATCGTTACATTCCACAAAATGGAACTTTTGATGATGGGCAAATTGGAGGAAATCAAGAGAACGGACAAAATTAGGGACAAAATGACCAAGATGGCGAAGGAAATCAAGAGGAAGGAAGAAGAATTTTACATGTGAGAGAAACCCAAAGAAATCAACAGACTATTGAAGAAGAAATTGAAAGACATTATGCTGAACAAGCACGTTTAATCTGCGA
>NW_020620951.1:0-395 GCF_003573695.1 Papaver somniferum | reverse complement strand
ATATCCGTCAAACTCTATCCAAGTTCAGAGGTTTCTGAAGACGACTACTTGAAATTGATAAGGGAAGGTCATCATTGGAAAGAAGCTGATGGATTGATCTAGAAGCCAATGGACTGAAGTGACTACTTATTGTTGCGCAACCACAAATTTTGGGTCAGATGGATTTCCCAACTTTAGGTAGGTTGTCTCTCGAAAATGAATATCTTCCTTTCCAACCTCCACCAGAGACGGGCGACGCATTGCATATCTTTCTCAATCGGTTTCATCGTCAACTGTGCCACCAATTTCTTGGGACACACAGACTATACCCACCACATCTGGAGAGATTGTTACTTATCCAATTACTTCCAGTGCACTTGATCGGATTGATCCATACTGGTGGATCAGTGCTACAC
>NW_020620950.1:0-438 GCF_003573695.1 Papaver somniferum | reverse complement strand
AGTTACTAGAACCCGGATCATGATTTTCCCCCATTGCAAATCATCCAAAGATGATCAAAACAATGGAGAAAAACGTGAAAAAACTGGAAACCCTAAAAAACTCAAGCAAAAAATCGACAGAGCTAATTATATAGTCTCGTGAGGGTTTACCAGAGATGTACCCACAAAACCTTTACTCCAACTCTGATTAGTCACAAGTATCCAAAGAGCTATGAGGACATACATATTCTCAACCTATCGCCAAGTAACTAGAATGCCAAAGAAATTAAAGGTATCCGCTCAAAAGATGAATAAAGAAAACGGGAGACACATCTGCTATACTGCTAGATAAAGAGATATCCGCTACACAGCTAGATAAACATTATGAGATGCATCCGCTTTACAGCTGGATAAGATTAGGAGAGAGATAAAGATGAGAGGGACATCTGCTACACAGCT
>NW_020620949.1:0-343 GCF_003573695.1 Papaver somniferum | reverse complement strand
GCAAGATAACGCCTACTTGCATGGTTAAAGCATAAGCACGCCCAGGATTCCTGTCAACGATCATGTGGCCAAACTTCTTCCATATTATCTCGTACAAGCGTGCATATCCAATGGGAACGTTGAATCCACCGATCAGTTCATGATATGGAAGTGAAGTGTCAGATGGACGATCGAAATCAAATCCTTCATTTGGATATTCATACACTATTATACGGTTCTCAGTCACTGGAGCGGCTTCCACAACCAAAGCAATAATTCCTTCGGTATTCTCCGTTGCTGTCTCGGTTTCTTCTATCACTGAGGCAACAACCATCTGGGTTTCCATAACATCAGTAGCGACCTT
>NW_020620948.1:0-1036 GCF_003573695.1 Papaver somniferum | reverse complement strand
GGACCTGTTAGAAGCGATTAGACCCATCTAATTGGGCTGGATAAGTCATAAAATCCACACAAAGTCAAGACAGTGCACACGGTTTCTGTTTAGGGTTTGAGATTAGTTTGAGAGATTTATGGGATATCTTGCGTGGGATATACATCAAAACAGTTGGGTAAAAGTCCTAGAAGATATTTGAGACGAGAGAATAGCTAGAAACATCCTGTAACGCAACAAGAAGAAGATTATTCTTCAAACAACCCGTAAAGAATAATGGAGATTTCCAAGGGGTTTGATCGAGTTTCAAGGGGATTTAAAGCCTATAAATAGTTGTTTTTATGTCATAGAAGGGGGATAAAGAGGTTTGGGGTCGAGCAGAGACCAGAGAGAGGCTAGAGGAGTGAAGAACGGGAGCTGCAGGAAGGAGGAGTTCTGCTGCTGCTGCTGCCATTAAAGAGCACGAAGAACAGACTCCAGAAGACTAGCAGCTGAGGGTCTTAAAAGAACAGCGTCAACAACAGCAGTGAGGTATCGTTATTTACAGCAGTGGTGTTTTATCGTTCTTCTTTGGACGCTTAAAGAGGGTCGTAGTTTCACTGTATTATATTTTTCACTCTTTTAATCATATTTTGAGCATCAAATATTTATTTTTAGAACATGATTATTATGAGTAGCTAAACCCCATTACTGGGATGATGGAGGAAACCATTCTTTATGCATGAGTAATTCTATTTAATTCTTTTATGACTATTTGCACTATTATGAGCGTTTTATGATTTTTCTTGATTATTTGTGATTTTATCTGATGATGTATGCTTAGTCTAGGAACTCTTGATGCATCATGCTTATGATTTACATCTAATACTTTACAAAATCTATTTTTGGCAAAGAAAAGAGTCGATATTTGTTATCATTATAAGCTATAATTGTCTAGAATTAATAGTTGATTCGCATGAGTATAAGAATTGGTGGAATCCTGAGTCCTAGTATCTCTTGATCCTGTGACAAATTGTGTATATATTTTTGTTTTTAAATCTATTCAAGTCCGAGCATC
>NW_020620947.1:0-1961 GCF_003573695.1 Papaver somniferum | reverse complement strand
TAAAGTGATGAAGATGAATTACAAGAGGTTAGTGGAGTCTAACAAGTGGACTACAAGGCTCACTCCTCGTATGCAAGCAAGGTTTAACAAAAGGATAAACGACTGTCGTTCATACAAGTTTCGGAGAGCAAGTGAGAAGGTATTTGAGATCATATCTACAACAGTGAAGCATACTGTTGACTTGGATTCTAGAACTTGCACCTGCAAATGGTGGCAAAAAAATAGCTTTTCTTTCACTCATGCAATGAAAGCAATGTTGCAGATTGGAAATGATGAACCGTACAACTACATCAGCCCTTACTATACTTCTGACTACTATAGAAGGTTGTACTCTCGACCCATTTATCCTATTCCTGACTCTGAGAAGCCACCTGGAATTAATGAAAAGGGGTATATTTTGCCTCCCACCGGTGGTCGAGAACAAGCTGGAAGACCTAAAGGTGTTAGGTACAAGGGTTCTCGTGAAAAGGTGCGGAAGAAGAGGAAGTGTGGCCAGTGTGGGATGTTGACCTTTCACAACCGTCGAACATGTCGCAGAGCTCCTTTGGATCCTCGTGCACCAACATTTCGCAAGGAGACTCATTCCAGGATTATCAACTTCTTGAAGAGGATGTTGTTCTGAAGTTCTTGTGGTGTTTATGAACAAACTTGTTTTAGGTTTCTTACCAGTTTGGTGTTTCTTTTCCTTTTTTGGTTTTCACTTGTTATTTAATGACATACATTCTTATAAGTTGTTATGAATTCTATTGTTTTGTTTCTCAAGTATATGTCAGTTGGCAGGTTCCAGGTTTATTGATTTTACAGGTTGTTGACACTATTGTGTAGAAACATTGTTCTTGGGTTCCAACCTATTTGGATCAACAATGGTTGTTTATCCAACTTTTTTGGATCAACAATGGTTGTTGATCCAACTTATTTGGATCAACAATGGTTTTTGACACAAAACAAACAAAAAAATTGCATGGTTATATCTATATTTTCTAGTAAAACTCCTCAAGCTTTGCATACCTGTAACATTCATTCATAATCCGACCAATATAACTGGATCAACAGTGGTTGTTGACACATAAAACAAACAAAAAAATTGCATGGCTCCATCTGTATTTGCTAATAAACTCCTCAATCTATACATACCTATAACATTCATCCATAATCAGACAACAAATACATCCATAAATGATCAGACAAAAAAAATACTTGTAACAAATAATTCATTCATAACGGTTCATAATAATTCAATCATACCTACAATAAGATTTACTTACTAAGATAAGTATTTTTAAAACTACAGTTAGATTTTGTTTACATACCATGAACATACTATGACATTAAGCTCACTCTAATGGTTCAACTAATGCTTCATCTACTGGATCAACTACTTGTTCAACTGAGTCTTACAATTGGATTTTTTGTTGAATAGAGTCAATAGATAAATTAGGAAGTTGTTCCGGTTTCTTCCATGAACCCAATTCTCACAAGATTCTTGCTGCAATCTTCACTCGCTTCTTGTTCAACTTCTCATCTAAGTTAGCGATTTCAGATAGGTGTTCACAGTTTCCACGCTTCACCAAATTCTTCATGTACATGCAAGTGTGTAGTGCACAGTCGCATCCGTCTTGTGCTGCAGTGCAATGTGAGAAGCTTGTCTCGATATTACCACCTGTCTCCGGATCTCTGTAGACCATTTCATTCAGCCACTGAGTCAGTGGTACTATCATCACCATATATTGCCATTCGTAATCTGCGTTTCGCCTTGCAGAGTTGTACACTATCCATTTTCCTTTTACCAACGCCAACACCACCCAATGGTATCCAACACCGTCCTTGTCCGTCAAGCACATTGGTATGATGAGGTATGTGTCTTCAACATTCCCTGTGTAACTGGTCCTCACCTTTTCTGGAACCCCACATCTCTCTACCTTTGCCATATTTTTAGTGGATAATGCGATCCCCAATATCGG
>NW_020620946.1:0-590 GCF_003573695.1 Papaver somniferum | reverse complement strand
ATTTACTAAGAGTAATCAACTTCTTTATGCTTGTTCCTGAAGTAGAAACCGTTCCATCTGTTCCTTAATAGCTTCCTTCAAAAGAACTTCTGCTTCCTACGGAAATTTCTTGGTAGAAGATATGATTTCTTGCAATTGAGGTTTATTCGTTTTTAAGTAAGTACGTAATTGAACGAGGAATTTCTTTACCTGATCTATTTCTAACGAATCAAGATACCCATTCGTTCCAGTATAAATAGTCATTACTTGTTCTTCCACGGTGAGAGGAGCCGATTGGGCTTGTTTGAGCAATTCACCTAATCGTTGACCTCTTGCCAATTGATTCTGAGTTTCTTTATCGAGATCAGAAGCAAATTGTGCAAAGGCTTCTAACTCTGCGAATTGAGCCAACTCCAATTTTAATTTTCCAGCTACTTGTTTCATGGCTTTAATTTGCGCCGCAGATCCTACTCTGGAAACAGAAATCCCCACATTTATAGCAGGTCGGATTCCGGCATTGAATATATCGGCGGATAAGAATATTTGTCCATCTGTAATGGAAATTACGTTGGTAGGGATATAAGCCGAAACATCCCCAGATTGAGTCTCTA
>NW_020620945.1:0-708 GCF_003573695.1 Papaver somniferum | reverse complement strand
TAGTAAACATCAAAATCATCTATGTTTTTCTCTATATCCATCTTCTTGATCTATCCATGTGATTAGTTTTGACTCCGGATATTGATGTCCATAGTGCGACTATCTGAGTAGAGCTCTGTCACTTATATATGAATTTTAGTATGCTTGAGTGCAAACTCGTGTACATCAATTGGAATTTCGCATCAGGGTACTTCCTCCTGTAGTCAATAAGTATGCCAACCAAGGAGATTCTTTAGTGCTTTCCAAGGTTCTGCGTAGATAGCTAGGATATGGAGTATAAAGGTTTTGTGGGTATACCTCTGGTAAGCCCTCCCGAGACTATAACTCGGCCACTAGGGCCACCTAGGGGTTTAAAGGCTTATTGCATACGCTAGATGCAATCGACGATGCCTGCGACAGTGAGTTAGGATTTTATTTTCTATTTTTAGATTTTCTCGAGGACTAGCAAATAATAAGTTTGGGGGTATTTGATAGGCACATTTATGTGTCTTATATAATCTCAATTGTATATATTATTAGTGCTCGATTTTATATTTATTATGGTTTTTTATGTCCCTGTAGGTATTTTTGGAGAAAAAAGCTTTTGCGGCGAAATTGGCTAAAAAAGTGGTTTTTGCGCTCGTGGGAGAAAATTACTATACAGACTCTCACTTTGGATAAGGGGTAACCTAATTACTAAGGGGTGACCCATTTCCAGGCATCTGTTAA
>NW_020620944.1:0-551 GCF_003573695.1 Papaver somniferum | reverse complement strand
TACAGAGAACTATAAAATCACATGCAGGTTTCGCAGCAGGATTACAAAATCTACCTTGTCGTGCTTGCCTTGTCTAGCTTCTTGATCGCTGGTTCTCCTCATATGATCTAAAATTACCTTCCGGTAAAAGAATAAAATAACCTGACTGCAACCAATAAACACCACTTTTCTCCAGCAAATTTGCATGCAGAATGGAAGCATGAAATTCGCGTCACATGGCCGATACCAATGATGTAACGAAAAAGATGTTCCAAAGAATGAAGACTAGGCTTTAGATAATTATGATATGTTCAAGTTTCTCATCAAGAAAAGATGATTAACTTTAACAAAATTATTTAAAGCCTTGTGTTCATTCTCCGGATAGACTTTCGTATAAGTAATCCATAACAATGGAGATAAAGAGAGGACATGAATAATATCATCTGCAATATTATGCATGAGAGATGGAAAGCAGAAATCGGAGAAGAGAGGGGAATGTAGTTGTATTTATATGGAACTTGTTTCTCACACCGACTCAAGTTTTTATTAAGAAAACATAAAGATTTGGAAAC
>NW_020620943.1:0-370 GCF_003573695.1 Papaver somniferum | reverse complement strand
GTTTTAAAGTCTTCTTTGGGATTAAGAAGCTCTAGCGCGACCCATTGGTGGGAAACTAGATAATTACAGTTTATCTTTGTTTTCCATTGATTTGATTGACTAACGGTGGTTGAAATCTAATTGCACCTAGTTTTTTTATGCTTGAGAATCTTCTCTTATGATATAAGCACTCAAACTAGTTCCGAGTTTCGATAGGGATCTTTAGACTGTTGTTAGTTCTAAATACGATCGTGTGATAATCCATTGTTAAGAGACTCCATTTTGTGCGTGATTGATCACAAGATATTCAAGTGATTGTGTGCAGGTGTTTATTGAAGATTTGAGAAGATTTGAAGACAAAGAAGATATTGAAGATCTGACTTGGGTTTAT
>NW_020620942.1:0-3279 GCF_003573695.1 Papaver somniferum | reverse complement strand
AAAACTTTGAAAGGGAAAACTCAGTTGAATTCCCGGACTTGAACTGATACGTCGGTACGCATACGGGTATGCATACTAGGTTTCCAGACTTCAACTATTAAACCAGTAGGCATGTGGGTATGCATACTATGGTTCCCGGACTTGGAGTAACTTGCAACAGTTAGCATACAAGTACGCATTCTGTGCTGTATCCAATTAATGTTTAATCGTTCTAAACTCTCATTTCAAACATTGCGACATTCTTAGAAAACGACAGTAGCTGTCTCACACAAACTATTAGCTTCAAAGCAATTTTCAAGTGATCAAATGATCAATACGAAACATTCCGAGTCTACACCAAATGACTGTCTCACACAAATCATATAAGATGTTACCAGGATATTTTCACATTATCTTTCGTCAAGAATATAAGATGAACTTGGTTAAAGCGAAAGCTTACCAACTCATATTTCGAGAAATATGTAAATGAGTTAAACTCAGCTCGAAATATCAAATGTGTATAATTGAAGTCTATATAGCTATACGACTTTTGTCTCAAATAGGAGATAGAGTAGAAATAGACTTTTGAGTGACAGATGAGTTCAAGTCTCCACATACCTTTTGTTGATGAAGTTCCACAAGCTCCTCTTAGTATTTCTTCGTCTTCAATCGATGAACGCCGTGAAATCTGAACCTCAACTACACATTCTATCCTAATCTGAGACTTAGCTATAAGTAGACTAGAAATCAAGACTTATAGTTTTGGAAACTAAACTTGACAAATAATCTTGAGATAGCAGCGCTTGAGAGTTCGACCGAGAAGTGCTCTAACAATCTCCCCCTTTGTCAATTTTAGTTACAAAACTATTAATACATATGGATTACAAAATAAATAAACTTTGTGGATTCTCATCCAAATGCTTGATTTCCTTGGTTCTTCAATATTATTCGAAATCTTCGTCACTTCTAAGTACTCCAGTGATTATGAGCGTGTTCAACTCAGCATCATAGTTGTTGAAGATCCGTAGCTATAATCAAAATGTTTTGACGAAAAAAGGTTGGGTTTTAGATTCTTACCGAATTAGAGTTATTATTGTCTGAGAAATGACGATTAATTATCGTTGAAGGAAAAAAAAACGAAGAAAAGGAGGAGGAGAAGAAGAAGAGAGGAAGAAGAAGAGACGAGTTTCCTTATTTTGGTTGATTTAATTAGATTTAGGAGGAGAAGAAGAGAGGAAGAAGAAGATACGAGTTTCCTTTTTTTGGCTGATTTAATTAGATTTAGGTTTGATAATTATTTTGGCTGTCAAAGGTGTTTTTGTATTTTTGATTAATATTTAGGATAGTCCCTCGTCCATATTTAGGATAGTTGAATCCATAAAAGCCCTCATCTATAATAGGTTTCTAGGTTATATGGGGATGGGAATTCAGATAAATTTTTTATTTCATTTCTTGAATTGACAACGGGTTTCTTGTTTTTGGATTTATTAATACAAATTAATTTCTGTAATACAAAAATTCGTTAAAAACCTACAAGTTCAGTTACATGTCCAGATTAACCATGCTGCCAGTAGTTAGGGACAATTTCCTAGGTTATAGTGCGAGTATCAAATAGTAATAACTAGGTGGGTAGCAGGTTTAAGACGAGGTTGCATTTAGATTATCACTCCTTGCAAAAAAACAAAAACGCCTTGTTGTATAATCCTAAATCCATTTACAACAATTTAGAAAAATAACATACCCGTTTTGCCCTCTCAGAGCATTAATCATATTATCGCTTTCAACTCTGGAAATAACTTTCAAAAAGGATTACAAATTTATTAAGAAGCCTTAATATACAAATGTACAAATGCTGCATACCCAAGCCCTTCCTTCAAAAATCCATGATGTATGCTCAAATTCAAAAATATGAATGCTCAAATTGAGAGAGAGATAGAGAGAAGTGTATATCTTACATTGTTCCAGTGTATCTTCAAAAACCAGTTTCATACATGCCGACTGTTCGGCCATCACTTCTACCCTCTCTGCTTCCTTAACTGCCTCATGCACCAAAAATGGCTTGTTTTCAAACTCAGCAATTTTTTGGCCCGTAAACAATGTGGAGGCAAAAAACTTAGAGTTGTGTGATTGCGTTGTTCGTCTATCTTTTGGTTTTTGGGTATGTGCTTTTGTTCCAAATGTGGCGTTTTGATCTTGTAGTAATTTTGGACCTGCACATCACCACATAGGAAGAAAAATCAAAATAGAAAAAATAAGCCCAGGTTAACCTTTTATTCCTGTAATTAAATTCGGGTCTTCTACTTCAATGATAATATTCCCATGTAAAAGAAGTAACAACTTAAATCTTTGCTGGAAAAACTGAGAAGTGGTCTGTTCATATGGTTATATGTTGATATTTCACAAACTCTTTTACTGAAATTTACTAATTCTTCCAAACAAAAACTATCTTTCTCAAATAAGTTAGAATCAGATGTTAGTCAAACAAGCCGTTGCATAAACACACACCCCTAATGAAGATGTTGCAAGTGAATCCCTACCGCATACACGAAGAATCGAATGGAACTGTAGCTACAAGAGAGAGAACCAAGATGTTATTTACACTATTTGGCGAGGTAAGAATGGTAACTGCTAGATGTTATTTCCACTATGGATTGGACATTTCTAGCAAAAACGGTTTTGAATAACTTAATCATGTCTCCGAGTCTCTGACTCGTGCAAACCTGACCTTGTATTTTGAGGATACATATTGAGGCTTAATTTGTTTAACATAAACTCATCAGGATCTAGCATTGATGCAGAGATCTGTCTTATAAATTCAACTCCTTTTTTATTTTTTGGCCAGACGTTCACTTCAGGTTTCTGACTCTACATGGACGTATAAGTTTTAAAAATCCAAGATATACACAAGGCAAATTCAAATACTCAAAATAAACCAACCTTAGTTTCATGTGAAAGGAGCTTCACCTTTTCAAGTTTCTCAACTTTGTGCTCAACCTAAAGTTAGATGGCACATCATGCCTTTGCTGCAATATATTTCAAGCAAACATTCATAATTTCTGTTCGTAAGAAATATAAGTAAAAGTGCTTGTCTTAATGTTTAAATGTTTCTCCTATTCTAAATATTTGAACATGCATGATTTATACTAATCTACTAGAAGCACACAAGAATGGCAACATATGTAAATTGAAAGCAGTAACATGAATATAGATATCTCTCTGACCTCAATAAAGTCGTTGATAGAACCAATATCTGCTCCAACGGGATCTGTTATGTTAGAAAGTGCTTCAAGGATCATTTCA
>NW_020620941.1:0-506 GCF_003573695.1 Papaver somniferum | reverse complement strand
CTGATTCTTTACACAGCCTCCAGTGACGTCGCCATTGGCGCACTCCTCGCTCAGGAAGACGACGAAGGCGTCGAACGACCGATTTACTACTTCAGCCGCACAATGAGAGATGCTCAACTCCGATATCCAAAGACCGAAAGGGCATGCCTGGCATTGGTACATGCAATCCAGAAGTTCATACATTACTTACTATCTAACAGGGTCGTACTCATCTCCAAAGCTGATCCCATAAAGTTCTTGTTGTCAAAGCCAGCCTTGATAGGGAGGCCAGCGAAGTGGCTACTCCAGATGTCAGAATTTGACATAGCTTGCATGCCACCTAAATCCATCAAAGGTAAAGCAGTCGCAGACTTGCTCGCTGCTTTTCCAGGGGAAGACACAACAACACTACATGAAGAAGTGCCCGGCGAATTCCCAGACATCTTGGTCATCAAGGAAGAAACATGGCTTCTATACTTTGATGGATCTGCCACCCCTAGTAGTGACACTGGAGGAGCGGGCATAGT
>NW_020620940.1:0-264 GCF_003573695.1 Papaver somniferum | reverse complement strand
TGCTATCTCAAGCATGTTTGTCAATGTTAGTGATCAAAACTATAAGTCTTGATTTATAGTCTACTATAGCTAAGGTCTCGGACTAAGATAGAAAGTGTAGTTGAGCTCAAGAACTCCATGGCAATCATCATACAAGATGTGTATAATCCATAAACCGGGAACCAAGAGTATGCATATGTGTGTATACGAAATTGGTGAAGGAGACAAGATAAGTATGCGTACCCGTACGCATACTGGTGGAAGTTTTCGAACTGAAAATATCTG
>NW_020620939.1:0-803 GCF_003573695.1 Papaver somniferum | reverse complement strand
AGAGAACCACAGAGAAAGGTTGTTGCAGATCTAACGAACTTTTTCTACATCAAAGTTTGAAGCTGCGTTTATCTTTAGATGGGGGTCAACTCTCCTCAAAGGATCAAGTTGTACCCTATTACGGTGTAGGTAGTGCAGGTACATGCACTTCTTTTCATCCTTTGACTTTGCATTGAAGTTTTGTTCCAGTCATAAGTGAATTCCCTATATCTAATTTAAGAGATGCTTTAACATTTGATTGTTACCAAATTATGAGTAAAGTCGCCTCAGTCATACATTATACCTTCATGGCTGCATAATGGCACGTTCATGTTACGGTGACTTGTATGTATCCTTTCAATTGGCAGCTCCAAACACGCTTTAGAAACAACGAAAATATCCAACTTAGCATAGTTGTAATCGACCTATTGTGGGAATTGGAATCATAAGTCAGTCCAAAATTAGAGGTCTGATAAAGCAATTTAGATCATAGCTGATGTAAAGAATCATGAGGTAAAAATAGATAATGATACTATCCCAATAAAAAATTAATCAATGACCAATATCTGGATTCGTGGAATGTTCTAAGAAACATACCATCCATAGAGGTAATTCACCCATCAGAAATTTTAAAAATTCAACGAATGCAATATTCGACCCAAATTGAACAATAGATAGATATGACAAATATGAATTGATTGTTGGATTCTCTGAGGTAAATCAACAAACACAAAAACCCAAATAGGAAACATATAATAGGATGACAACTTACATATGGGTTCTATCTAATTCTTCATTTTCGAAATACCCAGGATAAAAAAAAA
>NW_020620938.1:0-363 GCF_003573695.1 Papaver somniferum | reverse complement strand
ATCCTAACAGAATCATATCTGGTTTTATCTCGTTTAAGAAATCTGCAATTCCTTTGCAAGTGACCTGGTTTTCCACAATAAAAACAATGTTTAGTATAATGGAAAAAGTTATGTTTAGTATTACCTGAATGTGTATGTGCTTGCTTTGGATCTTGGCAGGGTTTCTTCTTTTCGCCATCCGTAGTTGGTAGAGATACTTTACTTTTGTCAACCGTGGAAGGTTTTGGTTGGGAAGAATATTTAGCTTTGACAAATTTTACCTCTTTGCAAATACTAGGAGCGTCTATTCCTTCATAGCCCAATCCTCATGTATCACGATGAATTCTACATGCTCCCAATATCGAGGTTAATTTATCTGAGCTG
>NW_020620937.1:0-762 GCF_003573695.1 Papaver somniferum | reverse complement strand
TTTGACTTCCTTCATATTTCTTGAATCAACGTACATAGAAATGCAATTTTTACTAGACGTATTGCCTTATAACATATTAATTGTAATTACAATACATTTTTCAAACTTTTTCTGTTAAAGATGAGTTTATCTAGTTTACAATTTAGTCTCAGAAATCAATTTCCGACTTATAACGAAATGTGTAGACTTTTTTAAGTTAACGTATATAAAATTCAACATTTTTATGAACTCTTTCTTTTTGTGTTAGCTTTGTCTTTCTATTTGATTCAAGATAGATGAAACTTATTAGGATTTGGATTAGTTCTGCATGGTCTTTCATCCTTCTTCTATTGTGAAATTTGACTTCCATATTTTCATGAATTAACGTACATAGAAATACAATTTTTACTAGACGTATTGCCTTAGAACATATTAATTGTAACTACAATACATTTTTCAAACTTTTTCTGTTAAAGATGAGTTTATCTAGTTTACAATTTAGTCTTAGAAATCAATTTCCGACTTATAACGAAATGTGTACACTTTTTTGAGTTAACGTATATAAAAATCAACATTTTAATGAACCCTTTCTTTTTATATTGGCTTTGTCTTTCTATTTGATTCAAGATAGATGAAATTTGTTAGGATTTGGATTAGTTTTGCATGGTCTTTCATCTTTCTTATATTGTGAAATTTGACTTCCTTCATATTTTCTTGAATCAACGTACATAGAAATGCATTTTTTACTAGACGTATTGCCTTAGAACATATTAATTGTAATTA
>NW_020620936.1:6379748-6380388 GCF_003573695.1 Papaver somniferum | reverse complement strand
ATGAAGAAAGTCAAATTTCACAATAGCAGAAAGATGAAAGACCATGCAGAACTAATCCAAATCCTATCAAATTTCATCTATCTTGAATCAAATAGAAAGACAAAGCCAACATAAAAAGAAAGAGTTCATAAAAATGTTGAATTTTATATACGTTAAGTCAAAAAAGTCTACACATTTCTTTATAAGTTGGAAATTGATTTCTGAGACTAATTTGTAAACTAGATAAACTCATCTTTATTAGAAAAAGTTTGAAAAATGTATTGTAATTACAATTAATATGTTCCAAGGCAATACGTCTAGTAAAAATTGCATTTCTATGTGCGTTGAATGAAGAAAATATGAAGGAAGTCAAATTTAACAATAGAAGAAGGATGAAAGACCATGCAGAACGAATCGAAATCCTAACAAATTTCATCTTTCTTGAAACAATTAGAAAGACAAAGCCAACACAAAAATAAAGAGTTCATCAAAATGTTCAATTTTATATACGTTAACTCAAAAAATTCTACACATTTCGTTATAAGTCGGAAATTGATTTCTGAGACTAAATTGTAAACTAGATAAACTCATCCTTAACAGAAAAAGTTTGAAAAATTTATTGTAATTACAATTAATATGTTCCAAGGCAATACGTCTAGTA
>NW_020620936.1:5691088-5701922 GCF_003573695.1 Papaver somniferum | reverse complement strand
AAAAAAAAAAAAAAACTAAAAACACTAAAAAGAAAAGATAAAAATCTAAAACCTAGCCCAAAGGCAAATATTGATAAAATTCCCTCAATTGAGACACTTGACATTTTGTCGAAAGCTGAAAGGGATATCACCAGAATCTAAAAAAAAATCTTCTGTGGCTATTGATTTTCATAATCATGCTCAGCTCATTGATGAATTTGACAAGTCTCTTGGTCGAGAACGGTAACTCTATAGTATCATTGAATCCTTCTACAACAATATCGAAAAACTCTTTCAAGAAACTACCCTTTAGCGTGAAAAGATGAGTGTTCTTGATAATATTGTTAAAGAAGGCTCAATTAGAGAAAAACGTTTGATTGAGACACATTCATCTGATCTTAAAAGACTTCGTATTGAAAGAAAGAAACTAGATACATCCCTTATTCTAGCCCAAGATCAGTGCAAATCCTTGAAAAAGGAAAACTCTGTCTTAATGAGAAATTCTTCTGTACCGATGATCAATTCTCAGACAGAGTTACAGTACATGAAGAGATGTTCTCCAAAAGAAGTTTCTGCTAAGAAGTGTTTACATGACTTGCAATCTTCTAATAGGGCTATGAATTTAAAACAAGCTCCTGTCAATGTTTCTCCTCCACGAACCTGTTCCTTCTGTGGGAAAAAGAATCACTATGTTCATCATTGTATTGCTAGAAAGAAACAGATTTCTGATCTTCAAAATCTACTTATTTTCACTGTCAACAGAGTAAACTCTCTAATGACCACTACAATAGATTTCTTCCCTGCAGAAAAACAGGATTCTCATAAAATAGATTTCAATGGTCACTCATCTCGAATGGTGCAAATTCCTACACCACAAAAATACACATTCCCAATATTTATGAGAATAAGTCTGGTAAATCCAAGTCTAGATGGTGGAAACTTATCTCTTCCAATCCTCAGAACCTATTTCTAGAAGTCTTAGACTTAATCCTCAGAAAAATATTTCTGATGGATCACTTGACAAGGTTATATTGAATCCTTATGGAATAAAAAATAACCGAAAGAAGGTAAGGAATACCAGGTTCAAACCTTCAGATGGAATTTACAACTCATCTCTCAATTCTCATAGTGGGATTTCATCTCACTTGACTGCCTAATCTTAGGTATCTTGAGGGATGCAAGAATGACTCTTGGGAGATACTCAAGTCTATTGTAGTTTTTCATTTGTATTATGTTTGACTATTCTGTTTTCTCTTGATGCGAAAGTAGAGTCAATTGACTCCTTGGTGCTATGTACCTCAATTTTATGATGATGAGGGATATAGGAAAACAGAGGTATTTTATTCTTTTCGAATCTCTTCTGTTCCGTTATTTTCAACCAGTCCACGAACGTGCGTGTCTCTCTTGGGAGTTTAGGGTTTCCACAACAAGGGAGAATCTCTCTTGCTTGAAATCATATATATACCTTATATTGTTTTGCCTTCCCTACTATAAAAAAGGGATATGGAAAACTCCTCAAGACCTCAAGAAGTTGTGAATCTTGAGATGGAAGAAGATGCTAAAGGATGTGATTCTGTTCAAGAACTTGTCTTGAAAAAGATGATTGAAAGGAAAGAGTACAACTCCTGGGTTGGAGAATCTGTCAAGGATTTAATTCTTTTTCATAATGAATCTAAGGTGGAGTTTGCAAATCTTCAACTGCAAATAAATCAACTAATTGATGGACAAGCCAAAATTCTTGATAATCAAAACATCTTGATCAGGAATCAGAAAAAGCTCATCATGGACTGTGTCAAAGCTAGGCATCTTGCCCGCATTGTTGATCGAAAATTTAATGTTCTCACTCACGAACATGGGGTCTCTACGGTCAAAAGAATCAAGGATATCAGTGATACCTTTTATGATGTACCATTTCAAAGGTATGATGTTATAAAAGAAACTTGATTCTTATATATGTCTAGGAAATCTTCTTATGAGAATTTTATTCTTGTGTTTTAGGAAGAATAACTAGAGGTTGAAATAGCCATTATTGTGATTACACATAGCTATGTCCGACGTTTTTCATCTTCAATGTTTTTATATTTATTTGCTTAAATTCTAAAGTTTGTTTGGAAGATGATTTTTGCAGTATAAATCTTTATGGTTTTATATATTGCTTTTTTTTTTGATAAGTCAAAAATTGTATTAATAGATAACAAAATTTACAAAAAGTAGATTACAAGAAAAGAGGTCACAGCAACCCCAAAAACTTGTAACACTACTTGAAACGATAATAGGAAACATTGGGATTTTCAACAGAAATTAAAAAATCAGGTTTTCCTTCATACTGAACTCCTTCTTCTTTATCTAGATAACAACCATTCTTAGCCATCTTATCTGCTGAAAAGTTCACCTCTCTGAAAGTATGAATAATCCTTATAGAAATATAATGATTGCATAACCTCTCCCATCTTGTTCTTGCAAACCAAGGAATAGAAGAGCTTTGTAAAGCTTGCACTACTCCATAGGAATCAGATTGTACACAAATACGATCATAATTCCATTGCATTGCCCATTCCATACCAATTATAATTGCATATAGTTCCGCCAAATAGTTTGTAGTAACTCCAAGACCAATACTCAAAGCACCAAGAACTGCACAGCTAGAGTCTCTTGCCACCACTCCTGCTCCCGCAATGCCTGGATTCCCACGCGCTGCTCCATCACAACAAATTAGAATCTCATTAAGATCCGGAGGCTTCCATAACACTTCAATAGGCTGCTGGTGACTAACACTTCTATGAACCACACGGAAGTAATCCAACAACATCATATCTTCCACACTGTTGCGCATAAACCCTTTTAGACGGACTGAATATTCTTGAATTAGCTTCAGCACTCTTTTAGAAAATAGACTCCAGCTCGGTTTCTGTTTCTCAAAGATGCATTTGTTGCGCATAGCCCAAAGTTCTGACCTGATTACTAAGTTCGCCACCAGCCACAAGTCACGGACAATTGCACTTCTTCCCTTCGCTGCCTTGAAAGAAGCCACAATGTCGAAATTTGCTGACATACCAAAGATACCAGAAATCCAAGACCACGCACGAGCTGCAAAAGAACAATGAAAAAGAATATGTTCTAGAGATTCTTCCTCAGTTTCACACAGAACACACTTGTTAGCCAAATTAATGTTGAACCTAGATTGAATGATATCCAAAGTGGCACAAGCACCACGAATAAATTTCCAGTTTTGAGCCGCAAGTTTAGGGTGAATTTCCTTCCTCCACAGCATAGACGCTGCATTGAATCTACCATTTTTCTGACGAATAATTTCCTTGGCAGAACTTACCGAAAAATCACCTGAAAAGTTTGGCATCCAAACTCTCTTATCTTCACCCACATTTGGCAAAGGAAGATTATGCATATCCACACCAGCCGCGAGTAAACAGTTCAAGTGATTTTCAGAGAAAACCCATTGGTTATCCCTATAACAATCACTCACCAAAACCAATCTGTCAAGAGTAAAATCATCTAGTATCTCTGCAAAACATTTTTCTCCATACCAAACATCATAATAGAGAGAAGTAGACCTGCCATCACCAAGAAGAACTTTAGTGTTAGCCTCCACATATTTATAAACCCTTCTAATGCCTGGAAGAATGGTAGACTTCACCCCATAAGTCTTAATGTAGCCTCTTCGACTAAAAAATTTAGCCTTAAGATAACCTGCCCAATTCTTCTTAGAAGTACTGATTTTCCACCATAACTTCATCAACATTGCAAAATTCATAGTAGCCATACGAGATAAACCCAAACCCCCCTCCTCAAAAGGACAACAGATTTTATCATATGCCACCACAACAGCACGACTGACAGTAGAGTCACCAGACCAAATAAAATTCCTAATGGCACGCTCACATTGCACAATGAACTTGCTAGGCCACTTATAAATAGCCATATTATGAATAGAATAACTCGAAATAACAGATTTAACAAGCACAATGCGGTCATGAAAAGATAAAATAAAACCCTTCCAACCAGCAAGCTGGGTTTTAATCTTCTCAACCACATTTGCAATATGATGATACCTAACAGTACCAGGCATTATTTGAACACCCAAATAACGATCAGGGAAAGAAGCAACACTCATACCCAAATAATCAACAAGATAATTTCGTCTACTCAACGAACCACCACCATAATAAATTTTACTCTTTTGGCGACAAACAGATTGACCCGAAGCACGCTGATACTTACCCAACAGATCCACCAGATTATTAATGCTCCGCAAATTTCCTTTACAGAAAATCATAATATCATCAGCAAAAAAGAGATGAGTAGGAGAAATACCACCTCTAGTTACCATGTAAGACATCTTCTTCTCTGCAAAAAGCTTAGTGATATTTCTGCTAAGTACATCTTCCATCAAAACAAAGATCAAGGGAGAAAGAGGATCTCCCTGACGTAAACCTCTATTTATCTTGAAAAAACCCTCCGGACTGCCATTCAAGAGAATAGAGATTCTAGCAGAATTGAAGATATGAGAAATCCAATTGCACCAATGCTCCGAGAAACCATACCTACGAAAAACCTCCAAGACAAAAGACCAACTGACCGTGTCAAAAGCTTGAGAGATATCAAGTTTAAGGCCCAAATTACCATCCTTACGATTGATATGAAGTTCATTAATCAACTCAGAAGCAAGACTAATGTTTTCATGGATGTTACGCCCTTTCATGAAAGCCACCTGTTCTTCAGAAACAAGTTTATCTAAAACACTCCCCAGTCTAGTAGCTAAGATCTTAGTAAAGATTTTGAAGAAAAAATTACTGAGACCAATAAGACGAAAATTACGAAGAGAATTAGCACCTCTTACCTTGGGAATCAAAACAATTAGACTAGAATTTACCCCATTTGGGATATGACCAGAATTCCAGCAATAAAGAACGGCTCTTAATAAATCATCTTGAATAATATCCCAGCAGTGTCTATAGAAACATCCAGAAAACCCATCCGGCCCTGGAGCACTGTCTGCCCCTAGATCAAAAACTGCTTGCTTAATCTCCTCAGAAGATGGAATTCTGTCCATGGCTAAACTTTCCTCCTCCGAGATGCTAATATGATCATAGTCAAATAAAATAGGATCAACCTCCAGCTCCGGCCCATTAAACTTGTCCTCATAATAGTGCACAACATGATTTCTAAGCAGCTCATAATCAGAAATAGTATCGCCTGCACTGTCAACAAGTTCAGAGATAGTGTTAGAACTTCTACGAATTCTAATGCTATTATGAAAGAAATTAGTGTTACTTGAACCCTCCACAAGCCACTTATTTCTAGATTTCTGCTTAAGCATAGTATTCAACTGAGCACGAGTATCATTAAGTTTAGCCATAGCATCCTTCATAATATTTAGCTTAGTAATGTCATCCGGGTTATCATCCGAAAGAAGAGCAGCTGCCTCAAACCTCAACTGATCCTGCTTTAACCTAGAATGCACATTACCAAAAACACGAAGATTCCATTCCTTGATAATTCCTTTTAGTCTCTTTAATTTTTGAGTGAAAATAAAATCAAAAGACCCAGAAATAGGCATATTCCAACTATCTCTAACCATACGAAGGAAATCAGAATGTAAGAACCACATCTTTTGAACTCGAAAAGGAGCTCTTTTGGGTCTTGGAACAGCAAAAGGAAAACCCAAAAGAGTAGAATGGTCAGAAACTTCCCTAGGAAGAGCTTTACACCGCCAATTCTCAAATTTTTCAAGCCAAGCCGCATTAATAATAGCACGATCAAGTTTAGTAATAATTCTAGTCATACCTGATTGTCTATTCGTCCAAGTGAACTTACTTCCCAAGGCATCAGCTTCAAAAAGATTGTTGTCATCCAACCAATCTGAAAACTCATTAATAGCTGAGGTTCTAGGTTCAAGACCACCCTTCTTCTCATCCAAACGAAGAATACAGTTAAAATCCCCAATGACTAACCAAGGAATACCATCACCAGGACTAACAAGTTGCTGCCAAAGACTCCTCCTAGTAACCTGAATATAGCTAGCATGGACAAAAGAAACATGAACACCATCCACCTCAACCGTTATTGCCTGCTTACTGACATTAACAATTGAAAGATTTAGAGTATTTGAATAACAAACCCAAATATTAGCAATACTAGAAGAAGAAGCATTATTAATAACATGAGAAGAATAACCTTCTCTAAGCAAACCATATCTGAACCCAGCAGAACAGGGAACTTTTGGCTCAGCAATACCAAAAATATCAGGTTTAAAATCTCTAATCAACTCCTTAAGTTTATCTTGAGCTACATCACGTGCAACTCCATTGATATTCCAAAACAACACCCGCATTTAAACAATAGGATTTTGATTATTGGTTAGCTGTACTTCAGAAGTACTTGAGGAGGATTTTAATCTTGGAGAAGAACCTTTTCTTGCTCGAACTCCTAGCTCTGATTCCTCATCCAAATCGGTTAAAACATCAACATCCCTCAAAGTGTCTAGTCTAGCCTGAAAAGCCAAAAGCTGTTGATGCTTAACCTTACGTGCAACTTCATCAATATGCCCAAGCTCATGAACACTTGCCGTTTCACCCACAAGAGTACTATCCAAGATATTAAACTTGTTTGAAGAGACGTATTCAGAACTCTCTTCCACAGCTGCACAAACAGGAGTATAAATAGCTTCCGAAACAGGAATCCTACCCGGATTAGGAAGTCTAGTTCTAGCCAATTCAACATTCCCACCAGGCTTAGTATTTAAGGCAACAGTACTCAGCGACTTTGCCCTACTAACTAAAACTGAATGCGCAGCAACAGCCTTCTCCGCCATAGCTGCAGCAGTGCGCATTGCAGCTTCGGACCTGATCAGATCTTCTTGAAGCTGCTGTTCAAAATTGGCAGCACCAATCCTCACCACATCAACCTGCACACGAGAATCTGTAGCAACTTTCTTATTCTTCTTTCCATTCTTCTTATGACTTATAGTCTGCCATGTATCATTATTCTCCCCTTGATGAATAACCAGAGTTTGAGGTTGCTGAGCCTGATGCAAAGCATCCTGCTGTGTTGCTTGGTTTGCTGAAGAACTTCCCATCTCTAGAGTTCTATCAAACTGAAGAGAAGAACCACCCAGCTGCTGCGATGAGGAACCAGCATTTTTTCTGACGTCAGTACGTGCATGAGCTGCATGTAATGCATTAACTGCATGCTTCTTCCTACATTCTTTATCTAAGTGCCCAACAATCTTGCACTTGGAGCAAAACTTAGGTTGTTTTAGAATTTCAATAGGTTGCAGAAAGTGTCGACCATCAACTTCAACATAAACTGAATCAGTATCATGTTTAGCAAAATCTATATCAATCAAAACAGAAGCATAATGACCATATTCATGATTTAGGGTTCTCTTATCTACCACAATGGGCGTTCCAAGAGATTTCCCTAAAGCTAAAAGCGTTTTTTCTACCCACATCTCCACGGGCAGGCTAGGAAACTTCACCCAAACCGTTGAATGAGAAGTACATTGCTTATCTGCATCAAACCCTGGATACCATTCGATCAAACGAAGAGGCTGATCATTAACAATCCATGGAGTTTTGTTGCCATCCTTGAAAACTTTGTCCTTGTCATCTTGAGTTAATAGTTTTATAATGAAGAAACCACGGTTCATAGGGATAAACTGAACCCCAGCTTCTCCCAAACCCCATTGCTGTTCCAGATTTTTCTTAACATCAATGAGCTTCACACCTTTGAGATCTAATCTTCCAATAAGGCTAAATCTCCATATTTGACAGCCTTCTTCATAATAGTCTTGAGGAATAACAACAGCCGGTTTTCCATCTCTGGTAGTAGGGTTTGGTAAAGAGCCTATATCAACTGTTGTTGAAACTTGTTTTTTGTTATGTTTTCCCATCACCAATTCAGCAAACGTGAACTTAGGATGATTAGAATCACCCACAGATTTTTCTCCCATCGTAATCACCAAGGATGATTATAGTATTGAGCGCCAGAAATTTTTGAAAGTTTGTAAACCCTAAACCCTAAGGAAAATCGCCTCAGAGCCAAGAGAGAGAAAAAAAAAAAAAAAACTTAGTTAAAATTTTTTTCCTTTATAGATGACACCCATTACCAAAAGCATATTCTGTTATATATATATATATATACGAGAGAAATTCTCATTTTCCATCGAACAGAAGTAAAGATGGTGGCTGCCGATTCGTCTTTATCTGTCTGCAAATGGAATCTGGAGCACTTGGTCGAGCTGTAACAACTGGTAAAGATGGTTAGGTGATCGAAAATGAAGTTGGCACTATGGCCGGAGGAGAAGGTGCTGATTGTTTCGATGGTTGAATAAACGGAGCAAATAAACGGAGGTGGTTTTATATATTGCAAATTCTTATGGGATATGTGGTTTTATACGAAAGACTTAACTTTTGACCACGTATGGGACAATCATAGTTCACGGACGCTAACACACATATCCCATAAGGTTTTATATATTGCAAATTCTTATGGGATATGTGTGTTAGCGTCCGTGAACTATGATTGTCCCATACGTGGTCAAAAGTTAAGTCTTTCGTATGTCTATATGCAAGTATTGATAAAAGATTGAATGAACTTTTTGACTTACAACAGTTACATCCTTTATGTCATTATTTGATGGAAGAAAGGATAAAACTTTTGTTTACAAGGATTATGTCTATTGTATGTCATTGTGCAAATAATGACGGAAAATGGAATGAATCCTTGTCTATTCCGCAGTATTGATCTTCCCTGATCCATTTTTTTGTATATACTATGTGGCTGCGTAAGTTTTCTTATGTTGAGAATTTCCGATTAAATTAATCATGGGTTCTCTTGTGGCTAATTTAATTGAGCTTTTGGATACAACTTCATATTCTTATGTGATTTGTGTTGTCCAAAGAAATCCTTTTTTTCTTCTTGAAAGTAAGGTCGCTCTTGTTGTTCTTTCGAGAATCACATTTTATGGGGGAGAGTTCTTAATTGAACTTGTGCTTAATTTCCAAATCTTTGTGGGGAGTGCGGCTACGGAATATTATAGGGGTATCTTATATCTTTATAAACTCCTTGATGAATGCATTTAGTTTCGGCTATATGATTGTATCTAAAATGTTGATATGTGCTTTATTTTGGTCATGAAATATCTCTATGGAAATTTCATTAGGATCCCACTAGTTTCGTACCTTTGCCAATTTTATTGACAAAAAGGGGGAGAATTAATGTGTAGTTCACACTATAAATACATATGGTTTTTGGATCATTATGTAAGGGGGAGTGGTTTCCATGTGAGATGGAGTGTTGACTAAGGGGGAGTGATACATATTACCATAGTATTGTTCTCGAAGTTGTGATACAATTGAACTTTGATGTTGTGTAATAATACTACGACATTGTGTAACAATGATTGAGAGGTTTTGTTTTCTCATTGTTGTGGCTACGGATTTTCAACAACGATGATGCTGAACTTACAACCTTTGGAATCATTAGAGTATTTGGAGATGACGAAGATTTCGAGTAATGTTGAAGAATCAATGAGATTCTATTCGTCCAAACCACCAAGTAGTAGCGCACTCAAGGTGTATCTTGATCGAATGCTTTATTTTTTCTGACTTAGGTTAATCCTAGTAGTTAGACTCTTAGCGCAAGGTCCACTTTCTAGTGTTGTTTCTACATGTGATTGCTCCATAGAATCCCTCTGCAAGGTTTCACATTTTCTACTTGTATAGGGGTTATTCAACAATTACACGGATATCCTAACCCTTTACTATCTTTAGATTAATCAATAATCTGATTTAGTTTGCCACCTAGAACAATCAATCAATCAATCATAATATTTACTTATAGTAGAAACAAACGATAATCATAAAGAAATCAAAATAGATTCATATATTAAATCAAATCAAGTTTACAACTTAGAATTCATCCTCAATAAATATGTGTTTACCTACTCATGGATGTAGAAGCATCCATGATATACATATGAGAAAAGTTTAGAGATATCGTTACGATTGAAGAACCGCTCTGAAACCCTAGCTTTGGCTCCGTGTGATGTTTTCTTCTCTCCAAGACTTACAATTTCGTCACCTCTTGATGTTGTTTCATTCATGATCTAATACCTCCTTTTATAGGTTTACATTGCTTGGCCTTCAAGTATTTAGTTCGGTTCAAGAACCCGACCCGAAAATACGAAATAATGACCCCAAACATGAGTTTTGGATTTCCATGGCACTGAAGTATGCGTACCCGTACGCATACTTCAAATTCCAGCAAAAAATTTCGGAACTAAGTATGCGTACCCGTTGGCATACTTAGTTGTCTTCGTATTGGATAAAAAGCTTATTTTGGCCACAACTTCTTCGTCCGAACTCGGAATGACCTCATTCTTTTTGCATTCTTTTCGTCTTTCAATTCTCTTCAAGATGTTGATTGAGAAATCCTTAATTTGAATGAGTTAAGATCTGTCTTTGGCCCTTCTCTTGATTTTGAGCGTTTTGCTCCTTTTCGTCGCGCTTCTTCCACTTCTCTTGGACTTGGACACTTTGGATACTTGGAATACTTCTCTTACTAGCTATTTTCAGCACTTTGTAGATCCTTTTTGGATGATTCACCTAATAGAGGCAAATAAGAGAAAACAAGAGTAATAATACGAAAATATGCAAGAATAATAGCTAAAACAAGTATGGAATGGATACTAAAACCATATGAATTATGCACTTATCAGTCACGAATCAATTTTTGGAAAACTTAAAAGATTTTTTCCCCTAAGAAACCATTTAAATACCAAATCCATAAGTCACGTACGGATACTCTGGGGGTTTTTTTTTTTTTTTTTTTTTTT
>NW_020620936.1:5655625-5691067 GCF_003573695.1 Papaver somniferum | reverse complement strand
TTTTTTTTGATAAGTCGAAAAATTATATTGCAAGAAACGATATTTACAAGATAGTTTAGGAGAAAAGAGGTCATAGAAACCCCAAAAACTCACACAAACTATTTAAAACGATAATAAATTACATTTGGAAACTCAATTGAACTTAAGAAATCTGGTCTTCCCTCAAAGTGAATACCTACTCCTTCTTCTAACAAACAACCACGCTTAGCCATTCTATCCGCAGCAAAATTTGGTTCACGAAAAGTGTGTTCAAACCGAATAGCACCATATAAACCCTTAGCATTCAGCCATCTTTGTGTAGCAAACCATGGAACATTATCCTCCTCCAAAGCCTTCAGCACCGAAGAAGAGTCTGATCTAATCAACAAACGATCATAACCCCATTGAATTGCCCATTCAAGACCAACAATAATACCATATAACTCAGCCATATAGTTAGTCGCAATTCCTAAGCCAATACACATTGCCCCTACCACTTCCGAACTCGCATTTCTAGCCACAACACCAGCCCCTGCCACTCCCGGGTTTCCTCTTGAGGCACCATCAGTACACAACAACAATTCATTGTTATTAGGAGGCGTCCAATAACACTCCTTTGGATCTGAAATCTTCACTTTCCTATGCTTAACACGAAAGAAATCCAAAATTCTCAAATCTGCTACCGTATTGAACATAAAACTCTTCATTCTAACTGAGTATTCATGCATCAAATTGAACACTCGTTTTTGGAAAAAGGACCAGCAAGGAACTTTCTTCTCATATACCTTCTTATTTCTAGTGAACCAAAGTTCAGATCGCACAACCAAATTTTCTACCAGCCACAAATCCCTAACAATGCCACTTTGAAGCCTAGCTCCATTGTAAGACGTGATCAAATCATAATAAGGTTTTATATTGAAAATACCTGCTATCCAGTTCCAAGCTTTTTGCGCAAAACTACAGCTGCAGAGGACGTGCTGAAGTGTCTCCTCTTCAATTTGACAAACGCTGCACCTAGAAGCCAATTGAATCTTAAACCTGCTGCGAACTTTATCAAGAGTTGCACACGCTCCCCGAACAAACTTCCAATTCTGAGCCGCCAAAGAAGGATGCACAACTTTCCTCCACAATAGCGAAGCTTCTTTCATAGTAGGGAACTTCTTTCTAATCAATTCTCTAGCTGACTTAACTGAAAACACACCCTTCATATCAGGCATCCAAATCCTCTTGTCCCTCCCACTACAAAGCGTTGGCAAATTCTCCATAACCACACCAGCACTTACAAGATCTTGCAAGTGAGCTCCTTGCAACAGCCAATTACCATGTGAAATAATATCACAAACCCTACCTGATCTGTCCAAGTCTGAACGATTAAGAACACTTGCCAAAGTCTCACTTCCATACCACACATCATAGAAAAGAGACGTATTCCTACCATCTCCAATGATGCATTTTGTATTATTCACAAATTCCTTATGAACCCAACGAATTCCAGGAAGAATAGAAGATTTTACACCAGCCATCTTGAGACGCCCATCCCTGCAAGTGAATTTAGACTCCAAAAAACGAGCCCACTTCTTAGAAGAAGATTTAATAGACCACCAAAGCTTCATAAGCAAAGCCTTGTTCATAGTTTTTAAACTAGTGATTCCAAGACCACCCTCCTCCACAGGACTGCACAGTTTATCAAAACCAACCACAAAAGCTCTAGAAAGATTTGAATCACCCGACCAAAGGAAATTACGGATCACACGCTCACTTTGCTGAATGAATTTCACCGGCCACTTATACACAGACATATTATGAATGGAATAACTCGAAAGAACATTTTTAACTAGAACAACTCTGTCTTGAAAAGAAAGCATCTTACCTTTCAGAACCGAAAGTTTCTCTTTAAGCTTATCCACCACATTGCTAATATGATGATATCTCACCGCACCAGGCATAACTTTCACCCCCAAATAACGATCAGGAAAATGCGTAACTTCCATCCCTAGAAAAGCAGCAATGGTATGACGTCTACTCAAAGAGCCACCACCAAAGTAAATTTTGCTCTTCTCTATACAAACACACTGACCTGAAGCTTGCTGATAAGAATCTAGCAACTTCACCAAACTTCTCGAGCTCTTCATATTTCCCTTGCAAAAAATCATAATATCATCAGCAAAGAATAAATGAGTTGGAGCAATACCATTACGCCTAACCAGGTGAGACATATCCTTGTTTTGAAATAGTTTTGTGATGTTTCTACTAAGAACATCCTCAATCAAAACAAAAATAAGAGGCGAAAGAGGATCCCCCTGACGCAACCCTCTATTAATTTTGAAAAAACTTTCCGGGCTACCATTGAGAAGAATAGATATGCGCGCTGACTCCAGAATTTTCTGAATCCACAAACACCAATCCTCAGAAAAACCATATCTTCTAAACACCTCCATAATGAAAGACCAATTAACAGTATCAAAAGCTTGAGAAATATCAAGCTTCAGGCCCAAATTACCATCCTTCCTTTTGATGTGCAGCTCATTCACCATCTCAGAAGCCAAACTAATATTCTCATGAATATTCCTACCTTTCATAAAAGCCACCTGCTCCTCTGACACTAACTTATCCAACACCCGACCAAGTCTAGTAGCCAGAATTTTAGTGAAAATCTTGAAGAAGAAATTGCTTAGACCGATAGGTATATATTTCCTCAAGCTATCCGCACCTCTAACCTTAACAATCAAAATAATTAGGCTAGAATTCGAACCCTTCGGAATTGACTTAGAAGTCCAAGCATAAACAATAGCCGAATGAAGATCTTGCTGAATTATATCCCAACAATGTCTATAAAAACACCCTGAGAAACCATCCGGACCCGGAGCACTATCCGCACCTAAATCAAAAACTGTTGATTTAATTTCATCCAAAGAAGGAATGGCATCCAACATCTTCCTTTCAGTCAAAGAAATGGACTCATGCTCATAATCAAAGAGTTTATCCTCAATAGGAAGCTCCACACCATTGAACTTCGACTCATAATAAGAAACCACATGGTCACGAAGCTGAATAGGCTCTGAGATAGTCACACCATCTTCAGTAACCAACTCCGAGATTGTATTTGCGCTCCTTCGAATGTTTATATTGCTGTGAAAAAAGAAGTGTTACTAGAACCCTCCAAAATCCACCTATTACGAGCCTTTTGTTTCAACATAGTAAGATGTTGCATACGAACATCTTGAACCGCCACCAGAGAATCCTTCATAATGTTCAATTTAGAAGTATTAAAAGGATCCTCATCAGAATTCCTACAAGCCACTTCAAACTTAAGTTGAGCTTGTTTCAGCCTAGCATTAACATTTCCAAAGACCGTTTGATTCCACAATTTGATTGCCTCCTTCAACCTTTTCAATTTATAAGGAAAAATAAAATCCAAATTACCATAAACCGGAGACTTCCAAGAATCTTCCACCATTCTCAAGAAAAATCAGGATGAGAAAACCACATTTTTTGGATACGAAAAGGAGCACGCCTAGGCCTCGGAGCAAGGAAAGGAAACCCAATAAGCGTTGAATGATCAGAAACTTCCCTAGGAAGAGCTTTACACCGCCAATTCGAAAACTTAGCTAACCAAGGCTCATTGATAATAGCACGATCCAATTTACTAAGAATTCTACCAACACCAGATTGACCATTAGTCCAAGTAAACTTAGACCCCAAAGAATCTGCTCCAAAAAGATCATTATCCTCCATCCAATCAGAAAACTCATTAATACAAGAGACACGAACCTCACGGCCTCCCTTCTTTTCATCTTGACGAAGAACACAGTTGAAATCTCCCATTATCAGCCAAGGAGTTGTAGTATCCACAGCTGAAAGTTGAGACCATAATCTTCTTCGAAAAACTTGAATATAACTAGCATGAACAAAAGAGATTAAAACCCCCTCAGTTCTAACAGTAATTGCTTGCCTAGTCATATTAACCACCTCTGGCTCTTCAATATTAGCACTCCACAAGATCCAAAGATTCCCAATATTATGCATAGAAGAATTATGAACAACCTTCCTCATAAAACCAGTTAAATTTAACTTACAAATTACCTTGTCAGAGAACTTAATCTTTGGCTCAGCAACACAAAGAATCTCCGGCTTCAGATCATGAACAAGTTCACGTAACTTCTGTCCAGCCTCCACCTTTGCCACCCCATTGATATTCCAATAGAGCACACGCATCAAGAAACTATATTCTTTGAATTATTACTAGCATCAGGAATCCTATCAGAATTCCGTTTAAGTATAACTGGGGAGAATCCCTTTCTAACTCGAATTCCCAAATCATTGATCTCAGTTTCCGAATCAGACTTGGACTCCTTATTTGTACTTTGTTGAGAAGTACTTTTCTGATCATTAGAAATCCGAATCCTAACAGGTTTCCTAGATTTCTTTGGCTGCTCCACGGGTATGTCAGACCATTTAGACCCTCTAACACCTGACGAAGCCTTCTCTGGAGTGATTTCTTCATCTGAACTCTCCTCCCTTTGCTCATTGGATTGCTGCATAGAATCCAACCCCAACTCAGCAGACAAAACATTGAATTTATTAGGAGAAAGCACACAAGCATTCTCATTAATAGCTTTGTAGCGAGACAAATTCTCAATATTGTCCACCACAACATCACATCCCTTCCTTCCTGAAGTTTCAAAAGGAGTAGAAGAAGAGCTAGCATTAGTCTTATCAGTGATAGAGTGATTAGTTCTAGCCAATTCACCACTCCCTACTGACTTAGCTGAGGTTCCAATTTCACCCACTGGTAACCTACTAGCTAATACTCCTTTCTCAGCTAACGCCTGCTTTGCTTTCTCTAAAGCTACAGACGCTGCATGAAAAACAGCTTCAGAAGAATCTAGCTCATTCTCAAGCTGATTGGTTTCCTCCACACCAATAGCATTCTCCTCTACTTCACCTGGTAACACAGCAAGAACACCATCATGTTCCTCATTTTTTGAAGCATCATGCTCCGCATCTTTTGAAGCATTATCACCACCAGGAAAGTTCTCAGCATTCTTTCCTTTACGCTGCCTCCTATTCCTAGCAGTTTGCCAGCCTTTGGAAGAATCTCCCTTTGTTGTAGTATCATCCTTTGAAGAGTTATCATCACCCTTAGTTTGCCTCCTGCACTCATCATCATTGTGCCCAATAATGCAGCACTTCATACAGAATTTTGGAGCCCGTGGAATCTCCAAATATTGCCAGAAAGTCGTCCCCCAGCTGTAATCTTGATTCTACTAGGAATGTGCTTCGCAAAATCCACATCCACCAAAACTGAGGCAAAGTTACCGTACTCTAGATTAAGAGTTCTCTGATCAACTACAATGGGAGTGCCTAATACCTTCCCCATAGATAACAAGTTCTTCTCTGTCCATAGTTCTGCATGGAGACCTGGAAAGTGAACCCATACGTTTGCATGGGAAGTTTTTTGACGTTCAGGATCAAGACCTGGAAAGTGAACCCATTTAGTGCGTCGAATCCTCTCTTTTGTTTCAGCATCATGTAACATAACCACGAAAAATCCTTTACTCATAGTCATAAACCTTGCTGAGCTAGGGTTTATCTGCCATTGATTAACCAAGCTGGATTTCACTTCCACAAACTTCAATCCCGTGAAGTTCAGACGTGCAATAAAACTATGCTCAAAGGGTTTACATCCTTCTTGATAAAAATCAGCTGGAATAATAAGAGAAGGCTCTCCATCAATCAGAGTAGGGTTTGGCAAGCTATTAATATCAACACACATAGGCTGCAAAGTCTGTTTTCCTTTTACTTTCTCCGCAAAAGATTGTTGCTGGGAAATAACCCTAGAAGAAGTTACTTGTGTTTCCTCAACCATGATGATCAGATTGAAAAAACGTTAAGAAAACTTGAAAAAAAAACAAAACCCTAGAGAAATCGCCAGACTTTCTCTTTCCTCATGTTTTTTGTGTATCACCCTCTGGGATTTGTTGTGATTGGTCAAGAATGTCTTCCTCTTCATCGTCACACTCTGGTGATTTTGCAAGAGGTTTTCTTGATAAAGGTATTGGTTTCGAGTCCAAAGGGAGGAAGAAAAGAACTCTAGTAGAAGAAGATCATCCCAATGCCTCATGTTACTATGCCTATACACATCAGGATATTGAGAATGAGGATATGATTTCTGCCGAAGTGGTTCATGATTTTCTTCAATACTTTGAGGATGCAAAACTGCAACTCGTTGATACTCTGAAGAGTCTTGATGTGTTGAGAACTGAGTTGAAAAAGGTTACCTCTGACCTTGGTCTCATAAAGACACATGTTAAAGAACTTCTCAATGAGGATATCTTCTCTGAAGATGCAGTGGTGTTGTCAATCACAAGCTCAAAGGCCTCAAGGCTCATGAGGATTCCGAAACGTCTATTTGATTTTAGTTCTTGTTTAGTTTTGGTAGTAGGAGTCTTTCTTTGTTTATTAGCTTGTTGATTTTCATATGTCTAGGAAAATTCTTATGAGAATTTTATTCTTGTGTTTTTAAGAAGGATAACTAGGGTTTGGAATACCCTTTATTGTGATTACGCATAGCTATGTCCAACGTTTTTCATCTTCAATGTTTTTAGATTTATTTGTTTAAATTCTAAAGTTTATTTGGAAGATGATTTTGCAGTATTAATCTTTATGATTTCATATATTGCAACTTGTTATGGGATATTTGTGTTTGTGTCCATGAACTATGATTGTCCCATACGTGGTCAAAAGTTAAGTCTTTCATATGTCGATATGCATGTATTGATAAAAGATTGAATGAACTTTTGACAAACAAAAGATAAGCCTATTATGTCATTATTGATAAAAGATAGGATGAGTTTTTGTTTATAAAGATTAAGTCTATTATATGTCATTGTGCAAATGATTACGAAGAATAGAATGAATCTTTGTTTATTCTGCAGTATTGACCTTCCCTGATCCATAATATTTATGTAATACTGTGCGGCTCTGTAAGTTCTCTTATGTGAGCGTTTCCGATTAGATTAATCATAGGTTCTCTTGCGGTTAGTTTAATTCAGATTTTTGGATACAAATCCATGTTCTTATGTAATTTGTTAATGTCCAAAGAAATCCTTCCTTTCTTGTGAAAGTAAGGCCGCTCTTGTTGTTCTTTCGGGAATGGCATTTTATAGGGGAGAGTTATTAATTGAACTTGAGCTTAATTGCCAAATCTTTGTGCGGAGTGCGGCTGTGGAATATTATAAGGGTTATCTTGTATCTTTATAATCTCCTTGATGAATGCATTTAGTTTCGACTATATGATTGCATCTAAAAAGTTGATATGTACTTTCTTTTGGTCATGAAGTGTCTCTATGGAAATTTCATTAGGATCCCACTAGTTTTCGTACCTTTGCCAATTTTATTGACAAAAAGGGGGAGAATTAATGTGTAGTTCACACTACAATTACATATGGTTTTCGGATCATTATGTAAGAGGGAGTAGTTTTCATGTGAGATGAAGTATTGGCTTAGGGGGAGTGATACATATCACCATAATATTGTTGTCGAAGTTGTGATACAATCGAACTTTGATATTGTGTAATAATACTATGACACTGTGTAACAATGATTGAGATTTTTTGTTTTCTCATTGTTATGGCTACGGATCTTCAACAACGATGATGTTGCATTCAATATCTTTGGAATCATTGGAGTACTTGGAAGTGACAAAGATTTCGAGTAATGTTGAAGAACCAAGGAGACCAAACATGTGGATGAGAAGCTGCAAAGTTTATTTATTTTGTATTCCATATATATTGATAGTTTTGTCACTAAAATTGACAAAGGGGGAGATTATTAGAGCACTGCTCGGTCGAACTCGTAAGCGTTGCTATCTCAAGCTTGTTTGTCAAGTTTAGTTGCCAAAACTATAAGTCTTGATTTCTAGTATACTTATAGCTAATTCTTGGACTAGGATAGAAAGTGTAGTTGAGCTCTAGACTCCATGGCGTTCATCATGCAAAGACGAAGAACTACTCAAGGATCTGGTGGACCTTTATTCGACAAAAAGGTATGTAGAGACTTGAGCTTATCTATCACTCAAAAGTCTATCTACTTTGTCTCCTATCTTGAGACAAAAGTCGTATTGTTATATAGACTTCGATTATACACATTTGTTATTTCGAGCCGAGTTTATCTCGCTTATCTATTTCTCGAAATATGTGTTGGTAAGCTTTCTCTTTGGCCAAGTTCATCTTTACTCGTGACGATAGTCATGTTGATTATTTCAATCTCTTGAAAATCGCTTTGATGAAAAATAGTTTGTGAATAACAACTATATAACATCCTCTAAGAATGTTTCAATGATTGAAATGAGAGTTTAGATTATATAACCTTGTTTGGATATAAACATTGTATGTGAACTCATCCTTGTGTAAGTCCAAAATCCTTGAACCAAAGTATGCGTACTTTACTGGTTTATTTTTTTTTTTGCTAAGTCAAGAAAATATATTGATAAAAAAGATATTTACAAGATAGGTGAAGGAGAAAAGGGATCAGAGAAACCCCTAAAAAACTCCTAAAACCTATTTAAAACGATAATAAATTACATTTGGAAACTCAATAGAACTTAAAAAAACTGGTCGACCTTCAAAGTGAAAACCAACCCCGTCCTCTAGTAAACAACCACGCTTTGCCATTGCATCAGCTGAAAAATTTGCCTCTCTAAAAGAATGTTCAAAGCGAATTGAACCATATAAACCTTTAACTTCCATCCATCTTTGCCTAGCAAACCAAGGAACGTTATCTACTTCCAAAGCCTTCAACACACTTGTAGAATCTGATCTAATAACAATGCAAGCATATCCCCACTGAACTGCCCACTCCATACCCACAATAATACCATACAATTCAGCCAAATGATTAGAAGTAACTCCCAAACCAATACACATTGCACCTACCACTTCACAATGTGCATTCCTTGCAACAACACCATCTCCCGCCACCCTAGGATTACCTCTTGAGGCGCCATCCATGCACAAAAGCAATTCATTATCATTAGGTGGAAACAAAAACACTCCTTGGGATCAGTAAACTTCACCTTTCTATGCCGAACCCTAAAAAACTCCAGAATTCTCAAGTCATCCATAGAATTATGCATATAACTCTTCATACGAACTGAGTAATCTTGCATCAAACTAAAAACACGTTTTTGAAATAAAGACCAACAAGGGTTCTTCTTTTCATACACTTTTTTGTTCCTAGTGAACCATAATTCTGAACGCACAACCAAATTCACTACCAACCACAAATCCTTAACAATACCACTATGATTTTTTGCCTTTTGGTAAGAAGTAATGATATCATAATTAGGTTTAATTTTAAAAATACCTTCAATCCACTCCCAAGCTTGATGCGCAAAATTACAGCTCCAAAGAATATGTTGGAGAGACTCCTCCTCAATCTGACACACACTACATTTAGATGCAAGTTGAATTTTAAATCTGCTACGTACCTTATCAAGAGTAGCACACGCACCACGAATAAACTTCCAGTTCTGAGCCGCCAATGAAGGATGCACCACCCTCTTCCATAACAACCCCGCCTCCTTCAAAATATGATATTTCTTCCTAATCAATTCCCTAGCTGACTTGACAGAAAATTTACCTTGTAAATCAGGCATCCAAAAAACGCCTATCCACTCCCATATGAATTTTTGGTAAATCCTGTTGCACCACACCAGCACTTAAAAGGAGTTGCGAATGAACTCCATGAATCTGCCAATCACCTTGCACAATAATATCATAAACACGAGCTGATCTGTCTAAATCCATGCGATTTAAAACACTAGCTAAGGTTGTATTTCCATACCATATATCAAAGAATAAAGAAGTATCCCTACCGTCACCAATAAAACACTTCGTGTTGTCCACCATCTCCTTATGAACCCAACGAAGACCAGGAAGAATAGAAGATTTCACCCCTGCCATCTTAATACGACCATCCCTACAAGTGAATTTGGCTTCCAAAACCCTCGCCCACCTCTTTCGAGAAGATTTTATAGCCCACCACAATTTCATCAGCAAAGCTTTATTCATAGTCCTTAGGATAGTGATCCCAAGACCACCTTCCTTTAAAGGACTACAAATCTTATCAAAACCAACTACAAAAGCTCTAGAAAGATTAGAATCACCCGACCACAGAAAATTACGAATCACGCTCACATTGAAGAGTGAATTTTACCGGCCATTTGTACACAGCCATGTTATGAATAGAATAACTCGAAAGAACATTCTTAACAAGCACAACCCTATCTTGAAAAGATAACATCTTACCTTTCAGAATCGAAAGTTGATCCCTCAACTTATCAACAACGTTGCTGATGTGACTATACTTAACCATCCCCGGCATCACCTTAACTCCCAAATATCTATCAGGAAAGTTAAAATTGCCATACCTAAGAAAGTTTCAATGGTCTGGCGCCTACTCAAAGTCCCACCACCGAAGTAGATCTTGCTCTTCTCCCTACAAACCCTCTGACCAGAAGCTTGTTGGTAATTCTCCAAAATTTTCACCAGATTCTTCACACTCTTCATATTTCCCTTGCAAAAAATCATAATATCATCAGCAAAAAATAAATGAGTAGGAGCAATACCCTTACGTTTTACCATATAAGACATATCCTTATTCTGAAAGAGTTTAGTGATGTTGCGGCTAAGCACATCCTCAATCAAAACAAAAATAAGAGGAGATAGAGGATCCCCCTGCCGTAAACCCATATTAATCTTGAAATAACCCTCCGGACTACCATTAAGAAGAATAGAAATACGCGCCGAATCCAGAATTTTCCAAATCCAAGAGCACCAATCTTCAGAAAAACCATACCTTCTAAAAACCTCAAGAACAAAAGACCAGCTCACCGTATCAAAAGCCTGAGAGATATCAAGCTTCAAACCCAAATTACCATCCTTCCTTTTGATGTGCAATTCATTCACCATCTCAGATGCTAAACTAATATTCTCATGGATATTCCTTCCCTTCATGAAAGCCACTTGCTCTTCAGACACCAACTTTCCCAACACCCTACCAAGCCTAGTAGCCAAGATTTTAGTAAAAATCTTAAAAAAGAAATTACTTAAACCAATCGGCCTAAAGTTCTTCAACCTAGCAGCTCCCCTAACCTTTGCAAGCAAAAGAATAAGACTAGAATTAACGGAATTAACCTAGCAGCTCCCCTAAAGTTCTTCTTTGTTCACGTCCCGGCAACGGAATTCTTTTTACCGTTTTTTTTAGATATTGTTGGCGGGATCAATTCTTGCTTCTCACATGTTTATTTTACATGTATTCACATTTTTTTCTCTCTCTTGGCTCTGAGGCGATTTTTCCTTAGGGTTTTGGGTTTTCAAACTTTTCAATTTTTTTGGTTCTCCTCAATCATCTACGGGTGATTTGAGATGGGAGATGCTTCTCATGTTAGGTCTCGTACTTATGCTGATCAGGTGAAGGGGAAGCAACAGCTTCCAACAACATCTATTGATCTCAGTTCTTTACCATTGCCAACGTTAAAAGAAGGCAAACCAGCGATTGTTTTACCTGAATATTTCTATTTGGAAGGTTGTGATATTTGGAAATTCAGTCTTATTGGACGTTTAGATTTCAAAGGAATTACTTTCCAAGAGGTGAAGGATGATTTGGAACATCAATGGCAGCTAGGTCAAGGTGCGGTTCAGCTAATTCCTATGAGTAGAGGTTTCTTCACCATCAAGTTACAATCCCAAACAGCAAAAGAAAAGCTTTTGAATGCTGAAGCTTGGTTTTTTAGGCATCAAAAGCTAACCCTAATTGAATGGTTTCCTGGTTTTGATGCTGAAAAACAAAGATCATCTCATGCTTCCGTGTGGGTTTCTTTTCCAGGGCTTCCATTAGAATTCTGGACAAAAAAAACGCTATTGTCCTTGGCTAAATCATTAGGAACTCCAATTGTGGTTGATAGACGTACTCTTGCTCATGAATATGGTCACTTTGCATCAGTTTTGGTGGATATTAATTTTGCTGAAGCAGCTACTGATGCTATTCATATTACGGTTGGGGGTTTAGATTTTTGGCAATCTGTTGAGATTCAAAAAGTTCCAAAATATTGTTCCAAGTGCAAGTTGATTGGGCATACTGATCATGAATGTAGAAAGCAGCACAAGGAAAATACTGAGCGACAACTTGTGGTAAGCAAACAAGTTAGCGGTGATGATTCTCAACCTGGCGTGAGCAATATTCCTAAACCTGCTGGTGGGGAATGGCAAGTGGCTAGGCGTAAGAAGAAGGGTAAGAAAAAAGCTCACAACGTCAATGTAGATGTGCGTGATGTTGTTGATAATATTGCTGGGGAAGAAGCTGATGTGGAGTTTGCTGCTAAGCTGGTGAAGGCTCGGCAGTTGGAGGTTGTTATGGCACAAGCCAAAGCTGATTTTGAATCTATCTATGTTGAATTGGCGAGAACTAAACAAGCGCAGGCTTCAAAATCAGTTTTAGTTAAGAATGGAAAAGTGGGTGAAACTAATCCATCAACTATAACAAGTTTGGTTGGAACTAGGATTCCCAAACCTGTTAGGATTGTGACCGCAACTCCTACTCCTCTTTGTGATCAGCTTACGGCTGGGGAGTTTCTTTTGAATAAAAACAGATATAATGCTATTGAAACAATTCAAGATGTGGAAGAGAGTTCAGCTGATGCAAAGTTTAGGGCTGATCAAGAAGCTAGGCGTGTTCGCATGCAATCCATGCATAAGGTAGTGAATACTACTGAGGGTAGGAATGCTTCTGATTCCGAGTCTCTTCAGGACTCCAATTTGAGAATTTGTGCTGAAAAAGGAAGTTTACCAAGAATTAATTCTGGTGCAACTTCTCAGATGGATATTGATTCCTCCAAAACTGGTTTTTAATGCGTGTTCTATATTGGAACATAAATGGCATTGCGCGTGATGCTGCTAAAAATAAGTTGCGTGAGTTATTTCATGATTTCAAGCCGGATATTTTATGTATTGCAGAGCCAAAGGTACATTGTACTTTAAATTTCTTGCAAACTTTATATGTGGATGGCTATAAGAAAGAAGTTATTCATAATTCTGTTGGTTCGTCTAAAGGAAACATATGGATTTTTTGGTCCAGCTGCATAGCTACGCCTGTAGTTATGAATTCTAGTAGGCAAGCTATTACTATTGAAGTAGAGGGGGTTTTGATTTCCTTTGTTCATGCTAGCTGTTTACGTGTCACGAGAAGAAGTTTATGGCAGCAACTTTCTTCAGTTGATAATAATACTCCATGGTTGGTTATGGGTGATTTTAATTGTGTTCTTCGCAATGAGGAGAAGAGAGGAGGTAGACAACCACGTACTTCAGTCATTAATGATTTTAGTGATTGGATGGAGGATAATGATCTTTTTGAAGCTGATTTTTTGGGTTCTAAGTTCACTTGGGCTAATGGCCAATCTGGTGTTCGTAGAATTCTTTGTAAGCTAGATAGAGCTTTGATTAATGAGGCGTGGCTTATTAAGTTTGAGAATTGGAGGTGTAAAGCTCTTCCTCGTGAAGTTTCTGACCATTCCACTCTTATTGGCTTTCCTTTTGTTAATACTAGACCGAAACGAGCTCCTTTTAGAGTTCAGAAGATGTGGTTCTCTCATTCAGATTTCATGCGCATAGTGAGTGAGAGTTGGAACGCCCCTATTACTGGTACGCCTGCTTTTATTTTTCCTTCCAAACTTAAAAGGTTAAAGGTTATCATGAAAGAGTGGAATTTACGTGTCTTTGGCAATGTGTATGCTAAGCTCACGCAAGCGCAGTTGACTATGGAAGTGGCGCTTACAATTTCTGATGAGGATCCAGAAGATGTAACTAAGCTGAATTATGCCAAGGAGGCTTCAGTTACTCTTCAGGAAATTCGTGCCCAACAAGCCACTATGTTGAAGCAAAAGTCAAGAAATAAATGGCTTCAGGAAGGTGCTAGTAATACTTCTTTTTTTTCATGCTAATATTAGGACTAGAAGGAGTAGTAACATGATTTATGATAATGGGGTTGTTATAACTGATTGTGACCAAATTAAAGAACACACCGTGGCCTATTTTGAGGATAAATTTAATGGTGCTGAGTTGCCTATTGATGATGCTTTGTTTCAATATGATCATAACATTATTTCTGTGGAAGATAGTCAGAGAATGGATGAGATTCCTACTATTGAAGAGATTAAGAATGCTGTTTTTGATCTTAGCGCTGATAGTGCCCCTGGGCCGGATGGTTTCTCTGGTTGTTTCTATAGGCATTGCTGGGATGTGATTCAGCAAGACCTTTTCAATGCTGTCACGTATTGCTGGCGTCGACAGATGATTCCTCAAGGTACTAATTCTAGTCTTATTATTTTACTTGCCAAGTTTAGAGGGGCCAATTCTCTTCGAAACTTCAGGCCTATTGGTCTTAGTAATTTTTTCTTTAAGATTTTTACTAAGATTTTAGCTACAAGACTGGGGAGTGTTCTTGATAATTTGGTTTCAGAAGAGCAAGTTGCATTTATGAAGGGGAGAAATATCCATGAGAACATTAGTGTGGCGTCGGAGATGATCAACGATTTAAAAACTAAGCGGAGGGATGGTAATTTGGGGTTGAAGCTAGATATTACTCAAGCTTTTGACACGGTTAGCTGGTCCTTTGTCTTAGAGGTTTTTCGAAAATATGGTTTCTCTCATAGATGGTTTTCTTGGATCTGGTCAATCCTTAATTCAGCAAGGATTTCTATTCTTCTTAATGGAAGTCCTGAGGGTTTCTTCACAATCAATAGAGGTCTGAGGCAAGGTGATCCCTTATCTCCCCTTATTTTTGTTCTTATTGAAGATGTTCTGAGTAGAAATCTCACGAAATTGTTTGTGGAAAAGAAGATGACGCCAATGCTGTCAAAGAAAGGTATTTCTCCCACTCATCTTTTCTTTGCTGATGACATTATGATTTTTTGTAAAGGCAATATGAAGAGTTTGCATAATCTTCTATCTTTGCTTGGTAAATATCAAAGTGCCTCTGGGCAATCTGTTTGTCGTCAAAAGAGTAAGGTTTATTATGGTGGTGGTTCATTGAGTCGCTGTGGAACTATCACTAATTTGCTTGGTATGGAAGTTTCCAATTTTCCGGACAGATATTTGGGAGTTCATATCATGCCTGGGGTTGTTCGATATCGTCACATAAGCAATGTGATTGAGAAAATAAAGAATCAACTTTCGGTTTGGAAGGGAAGATTACTTTCTTTTCAAGATAGAGTTGTTCTTATTAATTCAGTGATAGCTAGCTATGCCATTCACAACATGGCGGTGTACAAGTGGCCTAGAAAGTTTGTTCAGCAGGCGGAAAGAGCCATTCGTAATTTTCTTTGGTCCGGTGATGCTGATGTTACTAGGAAATTTGTTGTTGGGTATCCTAAAGTTTGTTGTCCTCTGAAGGAAGGTGGTCTTGGTATAACCAGCATGGTTGTTATTAATAAAGCTCTTCTCATGAAACTGTGGTGGAGTATTCGTTCTTCAGACAAGAAATGGGCTCGTTTTTTGTGGGCAAAGTTTACTACTAGAAATGGTGGTATCAAACTTTATGGTGTGAAATCTTCAATTCTGCCGGGCATTAAATTGATTCATTCTATTGTGGACAAGCATTCTAAGGTTCTTATTGGTGATGGGAGGGCTACATCTCTTTATTTTGATGTTTGGTATGGGAATGAGAGCATTGCTGATTTGCTTAATGAAACTGACCTTGACAGAAATGTTAAGGTTAGTGATATTATTGATAATAATATTTGGCAGTTGCAGGGTGTTCATCTCCAGAATTTGATGCGTGCTGGGGTAGTCTTGGAGGATTCGCCTTTGTTACAAGGAGGGAAGGATTGTAGAATTTGGATGCCAGAGATGAATGGACGTTTTTCTGTTTCTTCAGCTAAGAATCTCATTAGAAGGGAGTATTCAACTTCAGCGGTGTATGGTCTTTTGTGGAGGAAGGAAATTCATCCTAAACTTGCTGCCCAGAATTGGAAGATTTGTAGAGAGGTTTGTGCTACTCAAGACATGATTAGGAGTAGATTCAAAATTGAATTAGCCAACAAATGTTACTTATGCAATGCTGATGAGGAATCGTTGGAGCACATTATTTGGAGTTGTCCGTTTGCTATGCAAATCTGGCAGTGGTGTTCAGGTTTGTTTCATTTAAGACCTTATTATGATGTTGTGACCTCTTATAAATCAGCAAAAGGTAGGAGTCGTATTATTAAGGATTTATGGCTTCTTACTAACTTGGTGATTCGCTCGGAGTTGTGGCAGACTAGGAATTTAGCTTTTTTTTCAAAATTTGGCAGCTAACATTCACTTCTTCAAGAAGAGAGTTTTCTTTTTGGTTCATGAATATTCTGTTAGGGTGAAGAGTTCCATGCGTAATACTTCAGCAGATTTGGAAATTTTGAACCACTTCCGTGTGGCTCATAGGCAGGTTCATCAGGTCGATCCAATTGAATTTTTTTGGCATCCTCCTAATAGGGATGAGATTTTATTATGTTGTGATGGTGCGGCAAAAGGAAACCCAGGTGTTGCAGGGGCTGGTGTTGTGGTGCGTGATGCGGATTGTAACTTTGTTGGGGCTATGAGCATTGGGCTGGGAATTACAAATAATTTCTTGGCTGAAATTTATGGTATTATTGTTGGTTTAGAATGGGCTTTGAAGTGGAATATGAGAAAGGTTCTTGTGCGTTCAGATTCAATGGGAGCTATTGCTGCCTTGACGGGTACAAATCTTCCTTGGTTTGTTAAACACAGGTGGAGAAGAATTAATAACAGTTATGATTCTATTCGTTTTGTTCATACTTTTCGTGAGGCAAATTTTGCAGCTGATTGTATGGCAAAGAGGGGATGTTATCTTAGAAATGGTGAAGGTTTAAGCTTTGATGAAAGGCCGGATTTTCTTAGGCATTTAGAATTTCCATATGTTTCTTATTTCAGATTTAAATAGTTTGTAAGTTTTTGGGGTCTTAGGACCTCTTTTCTTGTGAAATCTTTGTAAATATTGGCTATTCATTAATACAATCTGGATTTAGCAAAAAAAAAAACTCAAAAAAGTTTACACATTTCGTTATAAGTCGGAAATTGATTTCTGAGATTAAATTGTAAACTAGATAGACTCATTTTTAACATAAAAAGTTTGAAAAATGTATTGTAATTACAATCAATATGTTCAAAGGCAATACATCTAGTAAAAATTGCAATTCTATTTACGTTGATTCAAGAAAATATGAAGGAAGTAAAATTTCAAAATAGAAGAAGGATGAAAGACCATGCAGAACTAATCCAAATCCTAAAAAATTTCATCTATCTAGATCAAATAGAAAGACAAAGCCAACACAAAAAGAAAGAGTTCATAAAAATGTTGAATTTTATATACGTTAACTCAAAAAAGTCTACACATTTCGTTATAAGTCGGAAATTGATTTCTGAGACTAAATTGTAAACTAGATAGACTCATCTTTAACAGAAAAAGTTTGAAAAATGTATTGTAATTACAATTAATACGTTCTAAGGCAATACGTCTAGTAAAAATTGCATTTCTATGTACGTTGATTCAAGAAAATATGAAGGAAGTCAAATTTCACAATAGAAAGACCATGCAGAACTAATCCAAATCCTAACAAATTACATCTATCTTGAATCAAATAGAAAGACAAAGCCAACACAAAAAGAAAGAGTTCATAAAAATGTTGAATTTTATATACGATAACTCAAAAGAGTTCATACTATGTTGAAGCAAAAGTCAAGAAATAAATGGCTTCAGGAAGGTGCTAGTAATACTTATTTTTTTCATGCTAATATTAGGACTAGAAGGAGTAGTAACATGATTTCGGAGTTACTGGATGATAATGGGGTTGTTATAACTGATTGTGACCAAATTAAAGAACACACCGTGGCCTATTTTGAGGATAAATTTAATGGTGCTGAGTTGCCTATTGATGATGCTTTGTTTCAATATGATCATAACATTAATTCTGTGGAAGATAGTCAGAGAATGGATGAGATTCCTACTATTGAAGAGATTAAGAATGCTGTTTTTGATCTTAGCGCTGATAGTGCTCCTGGGCCGGATGGTTTCTCTGGTTGTTTCTATAGGCATTGCTGGGATGTGATTCAGCAAGACCTTTTCAATGCTGTCACGTATTGCTGGCGTCGACAGATGATTCCTCAAGGTACTAATTCTAGTCTTATTATTTTACTTGCCAAGTTTAGAGGGGCCAATTCTCTTCGAAACTTCAGGCCTATTGGTCTTAGTAATTTTTTCTTTAAGATTTTTACTAAGATTTTAGCTACAAGACTGGGGAGTGTTCTTGATAATTTGGTTTCAGAAGAGCAAGTTGCATTTATGAAGGGGAGAAATATCCATGAGAACATTAGTGTGGCGTCGGAGATGATCAACGATTTAAAAACTAAGCGGAGGGATGGTAATTTGGGGTTGAAGCTAGATATTACTCAAGCTTTTGACACGGTTAGCTGGTCCTTTGTCTTAGAGGTTTTTCGAAAATATGGTTTCTCTCATAGATGGTTTTCTTGGATCTGGTCAATCCTTAATTCAGCAAGGATTTCTATTCTTCTTAATGGAAGTCCTGAGGGTTTCTTCACAATCAATAGAGGTCTGAGGCAAGGTGATCCCTTATCTCCCCTTATTTTTGTTCTTATTGAAGATGTTCTGAGTAGAAATCTCACGAAATTGTTTGTGGAAAAGAAGATGACGCCAATGCTGTCAAAGAAAGGTATTTCTCCCACTCATCTTTTCTTTGCTGATGACATTATGATTTTTTGTAAAGGCAATATGAAGAGTTTGCATAATCTTCTATCTTTGCTTGGTAAATATCAAAGTGCCTCTGGGCAATCTGTTTGTCGTCAAAAGAGTAAGGTTTATTATGGTGGTGGTTCATTGAGTCGCTGTGGAACTATCACTAATTTGCTTGGTATGGAAGTTTCCAATTTTCCGGACAGATATTTGGGAGTTCAGATCATGCCTGGGGTTGTTCGATATCGTCACATAAGCAATGTGATTGAGAAAATAAAGAATCAACTTTCGGTTTGGAAGGGAAGATTACTTTCTTTTCAAGATAGAGTTGTTCTTATTAATTCAGTGATAGCTAGCTATGCCATTCACAACATGGCGGTGTACAAGTGGCCTAGAAAGTTTGTTCAGCAGGCGGAAAGAGCCATTCGTAATTTTCTTTGGTCCGGTGATGCTGATGTTACTAGGAAATTTGTTGTTGGGTATCCTAAAGTTTGTTGTCCTCTGAAGGAAGGTGGTCTTGGTATAACCATCATGGTTGTTATTAATAAAGCTCTTCTCATGAAGCTGTGGTGGAGTATTCGTTCTTCAGACAAGAAATGGGCTCGTTTTTTGTGGGCAAAATTTACTACTAGGAATGGTGGTATCAAACTTTATGGTGTGAAATCTTCAATTCTGCCGGGCATTAAATTGATTCATTCTATTGTGGACAAGCATTCTAAGGTTCTTATTGGTGATGGGAGGGCTACATCTCTTTATTTTGATGTTTGGTATGGGAATGAGAGCATTGCTGATTTGCTTAATGAAACTGACCTTGACAGAAATGTTAAGGTTAGTGATATTATTGATAATAATACTTGGCAGTTGCAGGGTGTTCATCTCCAGAATTTGATGCGTGCTGGGGTAGTCTTGGAGGATTTGCCTTTGTTACAAGGAGGGAAGGATTGTAGAATTTGGATGCCAGAGATGAATGGACGTTTTTCTGTTTCTTCAGCTAAGAATCTCATTAGAAGGGAGTATTCAACTTCAGCGGTGTATGGTCTTTTGTGGAGGAAGGAAATTCATCCTAAACTTGCTGCCCAGAATTGGAAGATTTGTAGAGAGGTTTGTGCTACTCAAGACATGATTAGGAGTAGATTCAAAATTGAATTAGCCAACAAATGTTACTTATGCAATGCTGATGAGGAATCGTTGGAGCACATTATTTGGAGTTGTCCATTTGCTATGCAAATCTGGCAGTGGTGTTCAGGTTTGTTTCATTTAAGACCTTATTATGATGTTGTGACCTCTTATAAATCAGCAAAAGGTAGGAGTCGTATTATTAAGGATTTATGGCTTCTTACTAACTTGGTGATTCGCTCGGAGTTGTGGCAGACTAGGAATTTAGCTTGTTTTCAAAATTTGGCAGCTAACATTCACTTCTTCAAGAAGAGAGTTTTCTTTTTGGTTCATGAATATTCTGTTAGGGTGAAGAGTTCCATGCGTAATACTTCAGCAGATTTGGAAATTTTGAACCACTTCCGTGTGGCTCATAGGCAGGTTCATCAGGTCGATCCAATTGAATTTTTTTGGCATCCTCCTAATAGGGATGAGATTTTATTATGTTGTGATGGTGCGGCAAAAGGAAACCCAGGTGTTGCAGGGGCTGGTGTTGTGGTGCGTGATGCGGATTGTAACTTTGTTGGGGCTATGAGCATTGGGATGGGAATTACAAATAATTTCTTGGCTGAAATTTATGGTATTATTGTTGGTTTAGAATGGGCTTTGAAGTGGAATATGAGAAAGGTTCTTGTGCGTTCAGATTCAATGGGAGCTATTGCTGCCTTGACGGGTACAAATCTTCCTTGGTTTGTTAAACACAGGTGGAGAAGAATTAATAACAGTTATGATTCTATTCGTTTTGTTCATACTTTTCGTGAGGCAAATTTTGCAGCTGATTGTATGGCAAAGAGGGGATGTTATCTTAGAAATGGTGAAGGTTTAAGCTTTGATGAAAGGCCGGATTTTCTTAGGCATTTAGAATTTCCATATGTTTCTTATTTCAGATTTAAATAGTTTGTAAGTTTTTGGGGTCTTAGGACCTCTTTTCTTGTGAACTCTTTGTAAATATTGGCTATTCATTAATACAATCTGGATTTAGCAAAAAAAATAAATAGAATTAACCCCATTAGGAACGGTTTTAGAAGACCAGCAATGTCTATAAAAACACCCCGAGAAACCATCTGGACCTGGCGCACTATCAGCTCCCAAATCAAAAACCGCCTGTTTAATCTCATCACAAGTAGGAATAGCATCCAACATATGCGACTCTTCCACAGTAATAGAATCATGATCATAATCAAAAAGAGTTTCACTTACACCATCCTCACCATTGAATTTAGCCTGATAGTAAGAAACCACATGAGCACTAAGATGAACCGGATCAATAATAGTACTCCCATCTTCAGCAACAAGCTCCGAGATTGTATTAGCACTTCTACGAATTTTAATAGAGTTGTGAAAGAAAGAAGTGTACATGTACGCATACTGTCGGAAGTTCACATCCCGTGAATTGTTGTTGGAGTTTGTGAACTGAAAACAAGCTCAGTATGGGTACTTAAGTATGCGTATCCGTATGCATACTTAAGTGGGTTATTTTCTAAAAACGGTTTATTCATGAACTAAGACATTTATAAATTAAGGAATCCAATCTTTGCAAACCGTGGCTATAATGTTCATGAATCGATTCGATCTAACAGTTGAAAGATATTAGCTTGAATCTAATCAAGTTTTCATCTAACGGTGAATATTGAATGCTTTGTTACCAAGGTGACATTGATTGCAAACCCTGATTTGAAGACTATATAAAGGAGAACTGTAGCAACTGCGAAATATAATCCCCACTCCTCCTGTGTGATACTAGTTGTATAAGCTAGAGTCGATTCTCCTTTAACCTTAGGTTTCTATCAAGACCCTGTAGGTTAACGACTTGAAGACTTCATTGGGATTGTGAAGCCAGGCCCAACTATTTTCTCTGTAGTTGCGTGATATGGTCTTGCTGTTTCTATCGTGATTGAGTACAATCGCAAGATTGGCTTGAGATTAATTTCTCCGACGTCTCATCGTTTGTGATTCCACAATATCTAGTTTTGCTAGTCGATTAAGATTATTGTGAAGTGATTGATATTTCTAGGCTTTTCTTCGGGAATATAAGTCCGATATACCAATTGGTTCATGTTCACCTTGATTTATCAAAAAACGAAAAAAAACTCGTAGGTATTTCTGTGGGAGATAGATTTATGTATTACTGTAGACTTTCCTGTGTGATATAGATTTTTTTATTAAAGTCTTCGACTTTGGGTCGTAGCAACTCTTATTTGTGGGTGAGATCATCTAAGGGAATCAAGTGCGTAGTATCCTTCTGGGATCAGAGACATAAGAAACACAATTGTACCTTGGATCAGTGTGAGATTGATTGGGGTTCAATTACAGTCTATACCGAAGTTAGTTTGTAGTAGGCTAGTGTCTGTAGCGACTTAATACAGTGTGTGTTCAATCTGGACTAGGTCCCGAGGTTTTTCTGCATTTGCGGTTTCCTCGTTGACAAAACTTCTGGTGTCTGTGTTATTTCTTTTCCGCATTATATTTTTTTGTATAAATTGAAATATCACAGGTTGTGGTTTGAATCGATCAATTGGTAAATCCAACCTTTGGTTGTTGATTGAAATTGATTGATCCTTGAACATTGGTCTTTAGTACCGTTCAAGTGTTTTCTCTTGTATTCAATCAAGCTCGCAAATTCCTATTTGTTTGAGTAAGGATTGAATCGAGAAATTGAGATATAACTCTTTCATATACTTTTTATTAAGATTGAGTCTAACTGTCTAGTTGATTCTCTTAAAAGTATATTGGAGTTAGTCCATACAGATTGCTAAGCGAAATATTAGGTACGGTTGTTAGACCGCCACTTTATCATTTATTATAATAAAATAAAATACACTTACGTTAACTCCGTTATAATTGATAGTGATCCTATGGAGTTTGGTTATTACCGAACCTATTATCAAGTAGCAAACTTTGATTGTCATATCGTCTCGATCTTGCATCTATAGTCAATCACACAAGTTATCTTGTTGTCGTATTCTCTCGATCTCGTATACATAGACGATCACACAAAGTGTGAATACCAAAGTTGTTGTATTGTCTCGACTTTGTCCATAGACGATCACACTTGGTATAAGGACTTATAGGTTGAAACAAAAAGATTGTGGTGTATTTGGGTACCCTCGTGTTTTCAAATTAAACCTTTGATTATAAGTTACAACAGTGTGACATGCGGAACGACAATCTGACAAACAACCATATCACTTTGGACATATCCTCTACCAGAAGCATCTCTTAATAACCAGTAGAGTTTCCTCCTCTATAATAACCTATACTAGAACCACCTCTATAAGATCCTATAATTTTCTGTTAAAGATGAGTTTATCTAGTTTACAATTTATTTTCAGAAATCAATTTCAGACTTATAACGAAGTGTGTAGACTTTTTTGAGTTAACGTATATAAAATTCAACATTTTTAAGAACTCTTTCTTTTTGTGTTGGTTTTGTCTTTCTATTTGATTCAAGATAGATGAAATTTGTTAGGATTTGGATTAGTTCTTCTTGGTCTTTCATCCTTCTTCTATTGTGAAATTTTCCTAATTTCGTATTTTCTTAAAGCAACGTACATAGAAACACAATTTTTACTAGACGTAATGCCTTAGAACATATTATTTGTGATTACAATACATTTTTCAAACTTTTTATGTTAAAGATGAGTTTATCTAGTTTACAATTTAGTCTCAGAAATCAATTTCCGACTTATAACGAAGTGTGTAGACTTTTTTGAGTTAACGTATATAAAATTCAACATTTTTATGAACTCATTCTTTTTGTGTTGGCTTTGTCTTTGTATTTGATTCAAGATAGTTGAAATTTGTAAGGATTTGGATTAGTTCTGCATGGTCTTTCATCCTTCTTCTATTGTGAAATTTGACTTCCTTGATATTTTCTTGAATCAACGTACATAGAAATGCAATTTTTGCTCGACGTACTGCCTTAGAACATATTAATAGTGATTACAATACATTGTTCGGTATGGATAATATTTTGACTAAGGAGGAACTAGAGGAGGCAAGTACTATTAAGATTGATGAAGTACGTGCTAATTTCATTAGAGACCGGCCTTTAGACATGACAATTTCAAGGGGAAAAAAGAGCAAATGGATAAAATGTCAACAAAGAAGAAAGCTCAATCTCCTATTAAGCTTGTTCCGGGTGGTAATTATGCTTCAGATGAAAATGAAGAGGATTATGACTATGATAAAACTTATGATGATTATGAAGATGAATACAAGGAACTTTCTGGAGGCTATGATTTGACTGAAATAATTGCTGGTCTCATTCCTAAGAAGAAGAAGTTTAGAGTTGGAAATAAGGGGCGAAAACGATTATAATTTTTCTAGTTTTCTTCTCTATGATATTTTTTACTTTTTAGGAGCTTATTTTATAAGTTTTTACAGTTTTTTTGCCCCTTTGGTTTATGGGGGTGGGGAGGCCTAGTGCCTCCCATTTTATAATTCTTGTAATTACGTTTTTTTGCTTTAATAAACCATTTTGACCTAGCAAAAAAAAAGATTACAATACATTTTTCAAACTTTTTCTGTTAAAGATGAGTTTATCTAGTTTACGATTTAGTCTCATATATTAATTTCCGACTTATAACGAAGTGTGTAGACTTGTTTCAGTTAACGTATATAAAATTCAAAATATTTATGAACTCTTTCGTTTTGTGTTGGCTTTGTCTTTCTAAGTGATTCAAGATAGATGAGATTTGTTAGGATTTGGATTAGTTCTGAATGGTCTTTCATCTTTCTTCCATTGTGAAATTTTCCAAATTTCATATTTTCTTGAATCAACGTACTTAGAAATGCAATTTTTACTAGACGTAATGCCTTAGAACATATTATTTGTGATTACAATACATTTTTCAAACTTTTTCTGTTAAAGATGAGTTTATCTAGTTTACAATTTAGTCTCACAAATCAATTTCGGACTTATAACGAAGTGTGTAGACTTTTCTAAGTTAACGTATATAAAATTCAACATTTTTATGAACTCTTTCTTTTTGATTCAAGATAGATGAAATTTGTTAAGAGTTGGATTAGTTCTTCTTGGTCTTTCATTCTTCTTCTATTGTGAGATTTTTCTAATTTCGTATTTTCTTGAATCAACGTACATAGAAATGCAATTTTTACTAGAGGTATTGCCTTAGAACATATTATTTGTGATTACAATACATTTTTCAAACTTTTTATGTTAAAGATGAGTTTATCTAGTTTACAATTTAGTCTCAGAAATCAATTTCCGACTTATAACGAAGTGTGTAGACTTTTTTGAGTTAACGTATATAAAATTCAACATTTTTATGAACTCTTTCTTTTTGTGTTGGCTTTGTCTTTCTATTTGAGTCAAGATAGATGAAATTTGTTAGGATTTGGATTAGTTTTGCTTGCTCTTTCGTCCTTCATCTATTGTGAAATTTGACTTCCCTCATATATTCTTGAATCAACATACATAGAAATGCAATTTTTACTAGACGTACTGCCTTAGAACATATTAATTGTGATTATAATACATTTTTAAAACTTTTTCTGTTAAATATGAGTTTATCTAGTTTACAATTTAGTCTCAGAAATCAACTTCCGACTTATAACGAAGTGTGTAGACTTTTTTGAGTTAACGTATAAAAAATCAACATTTTTATGAACTCTTTATTTTTGTATTGGCTTTGTCTTTCAATTTGATTCAAATAGATGAAATTTGTTAGAATTTGGATTAGTTATGGCTGGTCTTTTATTCTTCTTCCGTTGTGAAATTTGACTTCCTTCATATTTTCTTGAATTAACGTACATAGAAATGCAATTTTTACTAGACGTAATGCCTTAGAAAAGATTATTTGTTATTATAATACATTTTTGAAACTTTTTCTGTTAAAGATGAGTTTATCTAGTATACAATTTAGTCTCAGAAATCAATTTCGGACTTACAACGAAGTGTGTAGACTTTTCTGAGTTAACGTATATAAAATTCAACATTTTTATGAACTCTTTCTTTTTCTGTGATGGTTTTGTCTTTCAATTGATTCTAGATAGATGAAATTTGTTAGGATTTGGATTAGTGCTTCTTGGTCTTTCATCCTTCTTCTATTGTGAAATTTTCCTAATTTCGTATTTTCTTGAAACAACGTACATAGAAATGCAATTTTTACTAGACGTATTGCCTTAGAACATATTATTTGTGATTACATGACATTTTTCAAACTTTTTATGTTAAAGATGAGTTTATATAGTTTACAACTTAGTCTCAGAAATCAATTTCCGACTTATAACGAAGTGTGTGACTTTTATGAGTTAACGTATATAAAATTCAACATTTTTATGAACTCTTTTTTTTTGTGTTGGTTTTGCCTTTCTATTCGATTCAAGATAGATGAAATTTGTTAGGATTTGGATTAGTTCTGCGTCTTTCATCCTTCTTCTATTGTAAAATTTGACTTCCTTCATATTTTCTTGAATCAACGTACATAGAAAGGAAATTTTACTAGACGTAATACCTTAGAACATATTATTTGTGATTACAATACATTTTTCAAACTTTTCCTGTTAAAGATGATTTTATGTAGTTTACAATTTAGTCTCAGAAATCAATTGCGGACTTATAACGAAGTGTGTAAACTTTTCTGAGTTAACGTATATAAAATTCTACATTTTTATGAACTCTTTCTTTTTCTGTGATGGTTTTGTCTTTCTATTTGATTCAAGATAGATGAAATTTGTTAAGATTTGGATTAGTTTTTCTTGGTCTTTCATTCTTCTTCTATTGTGAAATTTTTCTAATTTCGTATTTTCTTGAATCAAAGTACATAGAAATGCAATTTTTACTAGAGGTATTGCCTTAGAACATATTATTTGTGATTACAATACATTTTTTCAAACTTTTTATGTTAAAGATGAGTTTATCTAGTTTACAATTTAGTCTCAGAAATCAATTTCCGACTTATAACGAAGTGTGTAAACTTTTCTGAGTTAACGTATATAAAATTCAACATTTTTATGAACTCTTTCTTTTTCTGTGATGGTTTTGTCTTTCTATTTGATTCAAGATAGATGAAATTTGTTAAGATTTGGATTAGTTTTTCTTGGTCTTTCATTCTTCTTCTATTGTGAAATTTTTCTAATTTCGTATTTTCTTGAATCAACGTACATAGAAATGCAATTTTTACTAGACGTACTGCCTTAGAACATATTAATTGTGATTATAATACATATTTCAAACTTTTTCTGTTAAAGATTAGTTTATCTAGTTTACAATTTAGTCTCAAAATTCAAATTCCGACTTATAACGAAGTGTGTAGACTTTTTTGAGTTAACGTATAAAAAATCAACATTTTGATGAACTCTTTATTTTCGTATTGACTTTGTCTTTCAAGTTGATTCAAATAGATGAAATTTGTTAGGATTTGGATTAGTTATGGCTGGTCTTTCATTCTTCTTCTATTGTGAAATTTGACTTCCTTCATATTTTCTTGAATCAACGTACATAGAAATGCAATTTTTACTAGACGTAACGCTTTAGAACATGTTAATTGTGATTACAATACATTTTACATGCTTTTTATGTTAAACATGAGTTTATCTAGTTTACAATTTAGTCCCAGAAATAGACTTCGGACTTATAACGAAGTGTGTAGACTTTTTTGAGTTAACGTATATAAAATTCAACATTTTTATGAACTCTTTCTTTTTGTATTGGCTTTGTCTTACAATTTGATTCAAATAGATGAAATTTGTTAGAATTTGGACTAGTTTTGGCTGGTCTTTCATTCTTCTTCCATTGTGAAATTTGACTTCCTTCAAATTTTCTTGAATCAACGTACATAAAAATGCAATTTTTACTTGACATAATGCCTTAGAACATATTATTTGTGATTACAATACATTTTTGAAACTTTAACTGTTAAAGATGAGTTTATCTAGTTTACAATTTAGTCTCACAAATCAATTTCGGACTTATAACGAAGTGTGTAGACTTTTCTGAGTTAACGTATATAAAATTCAACATTTTTATGAACTCTTTCTTTTTCTGTGATGGTTTTGTCTTTCTATTTGATTCAAGATAGATGAAATTTGTTAAGATTTGGATTATTTCTTCTTGGTCTTTCATTCTTCTTCTATTGTGAAATTTTTCTAATTTCGTATTTTCTTGAATCAACGTACATAGAAATGCAATTTTTACTAGAGGTATTGCCTTAGAACATATTATTTGTGATTACAATACATTTTTCAAACTTTTTATGTTAAAGATGAGTTTATCTAGTTTACAATTTAGTCTCAGAAATCAATTTCCGACTTATAACGAAGTGTGTAGACTTTTTTGAGTTAACGTATATAAAATTCAAAATTTTTATGAACTCTTTCTTTTTGTGTTGGCTTTGTCTTTCTATTTGAGTCAAGATAGATGAAATTTGTTAGGATTTGGATTAGTTTTGCTTGATCTTTCGTCCTTCATCTATTGTGAAATTTGACTTCCCTCACATAAAAATGCAATTTTTACTAGACGTACTGCCTTAGAACATATTAATTGTGATTATAATACATTTTTCAAACTTTTTCTGTTAAAGATGAGTTTATCTAGTTTACAATTTAGTCTCAGAAATCAACTTCCGACTTATAACGAAGTGTGTAGACTTTTTTGAGTTAACATATAAAATATCAACATTTTTATGAACTCTTTATTTTTTTATTGGCTTTGTCTTTCAATTTGATTCAAATAGATGAAATTTGTTAGAATTTGGATTAGTTATGGCTGGTGTTTCATTCTTCTTCCGTTGTGAAATTTGACTTCCTTCATATTTTCTTGAATCAACGTACATAGAAATGCAATTTTTACTAGACGTAATGCCTTAGAACAAATTATTTGTGATTACAATACATTTTTGAAACTTTAACTGTTAAAGATGAGTTTATCTAGTTTACAATTTTGTCTCACAAATCAATTTTGTACTTATAACGAAGTGTGTAGACTTTTCTGAGTTAACGTATATAAAATTCAACATTTTTATGAACTCTTTCTTTTTCTGTGATGGTTTTGTCTTTCATTTGATTCTAGATAGATGAAATTTGTTAGGATTTGGATTAGTTCTTCTTGGTCTTTCATCCTTCTTCTATTGTGAAATTTTCCTAATTTCGTATTTTCTTGAATCAACGTACATAGAAATGCAATTTTTACTAGACGTATTTCCTTAGAACATATTATTTGTGATTACAATACATTTTTCAAACTTTTTATGTTAAAGATGAGTTTATCTAGTTTACAACTTAATCTCAGAAATCAACTTCCGACTTATAACGAAGTGTGTGACTTTTTTGAGTTAAATTATATAAAATTCAACATTTTTATGAACTCTTTTTTTTTGTGTTGGTTTTGTCTTTCTATTTGGTTCAAGATAGATGAAATTTGTTAGGATTTGGATTAGTTCTGCGTCTTTCATCCTTCTTCTATTGTGAAATTTGACTTCCTTCATATTTTCTTGAATCAACGTACATAGAAAGGAAATTTTACTAGACGTAATGCCTTAGAACATATTATTTTTGATTACAATACATTTTTCAAACTTTTTATGTTAAAGATGAGTTTATCTAGTTTACAACTTAGTCTCAGAAATCAATTTCCGACTTATAACGAAGTGTGTGACTTTTTTGAGTTAACGTATATAAAATTCAACATTTTTATGAACTCTTTTTTTTGTGTTGGTTTTGCCTTTCTATTTGATTCAAGATAGATGAAGTTTGTTAGGATTTGGATTAGTTCTGCATGGTCTTTCATCCTTCTTCTATTGTAAAATTTGACTTCCTTCATATTTTCTTGAATCAACGTACATAGAAAGGAAATTTTACAAGACGTAATACCTTAGAACATATTATTTGTGATTACAATACATTTTTCAAACTTTTCCTTTTAAAGATGAGTTTATCTAGTTTACAATTTAGTCTCAGAAATCAATTGCGGACTTATAACGAAGTATGTAAACTTTTCTGAGTTAACGTATATAAAATTCAACATTTTTATGAACTCTTTCTTTTTCTGTGATGGTTTTGTCTTTCTATTTGATTCAAGATAGATGAAATTTGTTAAGATTTGGATTAGTTCTTCTTGGTCTTTCATTCTTCTTCTATTGTGAAATTTTTCTAATTTCGTATTTTCTTGAATCAATGTACATAGAAATGCAATTTTTACTAGACGTAACGCTTTAGAACATATTATTTGTGATTACAATACATTTTTCAAACTTTTTATATTAAACATGAGTTTATCTAGTTTACAATTTAGTCTCAAAATTCAACTTCCGACTTATAACGAAGTGTGTAGACTTTTTTGAGTTAACGTATAAAAAATCAACATTTTGATGAACTCTTTATTTTCGTATTGGCTTTGTCTTTCAAGTTGATTCAAATAGATGAAATTTGTTAGGATTTGGATTAGTTATGGCTGGTCTTTCATTCTTCTTCTATTGTGAAATTTGACTTCCTTCATATTTTCTTGAATCAACGTACATAGAAATGCAATTTTTACTAGACGTAACGCTTTAGAACATGTTAATTGTGATTACAATACATTTTACAAACTTTTTATGTTAAACATGAGTTTATCTAGTTTACAATTTAGTCCCAGAAATAGACTTCGGACTTATAACGAAGTGTGTTGACTTTTTTGAGTTAACGTAGATAAAATTCAACATTTTTATGAACTCTTTCTTTTTGTATTGGCTTTGTCTTACAATTTGATTCAAGTAGATGAAATTTGTTAGAATTTGGACTAGTTTTGGATGGTCTTTCATTCTTCTTCCATTGTGAAATTTGACTTCCTTCATATTTTCTTGAATCAACGTACATAAAAATGCAAATTTTACTTGACGTAATGCCTTAGAACATATTATTTGTGATTACAATACATTTTTGAAACTTTAACTGTTAAAGATGAGTTTATCTAGTTTACAATTTAGTCTCACAAATCAATTTCGGACTTATAACGAAGTGTGTAGACTTTTCAAAGTTAACGTATATAAAATTCAACATTTTTATGAACTCTTTCTTTTTCTGTGATGGTTTTGTCTTTCTATTTGATTCAAGATAGATGAAATTTGTCAAGATTTGGATTAGTTCTTCTTGGTCTTTCATTCTTCTTCTATTGTGAAATTTGACTTCCCTCATATATTCTTGAATCAAAATACATAAAAATGCAATTTTTACTAGACGTACTGCCTTAGAACATATTAATTGTGATTATAATACATTTTTCAAACTTTTTCTGTTAAAGATGAGTTTATCTAGTTTACAATTTAGTCTCAGAAATCAACTTCCGACTTATAACGAAGTGTGTAGACTTTTTTGAGTTAACATATAAAATATCAACATTTTTATGAACTCTTTATTTTTGTATTGGCTTTGTCTTTCAATTTGATTCAAATAGATGAAATTTGTTAGAATTTGGATTAGTCATGGCTGGTCTTTCATTCTTCTTCCGTTGTAAAATTTGACTTCCTTCATATTTTCTTGAATTAACGTATATAGAAATGCAATTTTTACTAGACGTAATGCCTTAGAACAAATTATTTGTGATTACAATACATTTTTGAAACTTTAACTGTTAAAGATGAGTTTATCTAGTTTACAATTTTGTCTCACAAATCAATTTTGTACTTATAACGAAGTGTGTAGACTTTTCTGAGTTAACGTATATAAAATTCAACATTTTTATGAACTCTTTCTTTTTCTGTGATGGTTTTGTCTTTCATTTGATTCTAGATAGATGAAATTTGTTAGGATTTGGATTAGTTCTTCTTGGTCTTTCATCCTTCTTCTATTGTGAAATTTTCCTAATTTCGTATTTTCTTGAATCAACGTACATAGAAATGCAATTTTTACTAGACGTATTTCCTTAGAACATATTATTTGTGATTACAATACATTTTTCAAACTTTTTATGTTAAAGATGAGTTTATCTAGTTTACAACTTAATCTCAGAAATCAACTTCCGACTTATAACGAAGTGTGTGACTTTTTTGAGTTAAATTATATAAAATTCAACATTTTTATGAACTCTTTTTTTTTGTGTTGGTTTTGTCTTTCTATTTGGTTCAAGATAGATGAAATTTGTTAGGATTTGGATTAGTTCTGCGTCTTTCATCCTTCTTCTATTGTGAAATTTGACTTCCTTCATATTTTCTTGAATCAACGTACATAGAAAGGAAATTTTACTAGACGTAATGCCTTAGAACATATTATTTTTGATTACAATACATTTTTCAAACTTTTTATGTTAAAGATGAGTTTATCTAGTTTACAACTTAGTCTCAGAAATCAATTTCCGACTTATAACGAAGTGTGTGACTTTTTTGAGTTAACGTATATAAAATTCAACATTTTTATGAACTCTTTTTTTTTGTGTTGGTTTTGCCTTTCTATTTGATTCAAGATAGATGAAATTTGTCAGGATTTGGATTAGTTCTGCGTCTTTCATCCTTCTTCTATTGTGAAATTTGACTTCCTTCATATTTTCTTGAATCAACGTACATAGAAAGGAAATTTTACTAGACCTAATGCCTTAGAATATATTATTTGTGATTACAATACATTTTTCAAACTTTTTATGTTAAAGATGAGTTTATCTAGTTTACAATTTAGTCTCAGAAATCAATTTCGGACTTATAACGAAGTGTGTAAACTTTTCTGAGTTAACGTATATAAAATTCAACATTTTTATGAACTCTTTCTTTTTCTGTGATGGTTTTGTCTTTTTATTTGATTCAAATAGATGAAATTTGTTAGAATTTGGACTAGTTTAGGCTGGTCTTTTATTCTTCTTCCATTGTGAAATTTGACTTTCTTCATATTTTCTTGAATCAGCGTACATAGAAATGCAATTTTTACTTGACGAAGAGCAAGATCTACTTCGGTAGTGGGACTTTGAGTAGGCGCCACACCATTGCAACTTTCTTAGGTATGGCAATTTCTAACTTTCCTGATAGATATTTGGGAGTTAAGGTGATGCCGGGGATGGTTAAGTATAGTCACATCAGCAACGTTGTTGATAAGTTGAGGGATCAACTTTCGGTTCTGAAAGGTAAGATGTTATCTTTTCAAGATAGGGTTGTGCTTGTTAAGAATGTTCTTTCGAGTTATTTTATTCATAACATGGTTGTGTACAAATGGCCGGTAAAATTCACTCTTCAATGTGAGCGTGTGATTCGTAATTTTCTGTGGTCGGGTGATTCTAATCTTTCTAGAGCTTTTGTAGTTGGTTTTGATAAGATTTGTAGTCCTTTAAAGGAAGGTGGTCTTGGGATCACTATCCTAAGGACTATGAATAAAGCTTTGCTGATGAAATTGTGGTGGGCTATAAAATCTTCTCGAAAGAGGTGGGCGAGGTTTTTGGAAGCCAAATTCACTTGTAGGGATGGTCGTATTAAGATGGCAGGGGTGAAATCTTCTATTCTTCCTGGTCTTCGTTGGGTTCATAAGGAGATGGTGGACAACACGAAGTGTTTTATTGGTGATGGTAGGATGCTTCTTTATTCTTTGATATATGGTATGGAAATACAACCTTAGCTAGTGTTTTAAATCGCATGGATTTAGACAGATCAGCTCGTGTTTGTGATATTATTGTGCAAGGTGATTGGCAGATTCATGGAGTTCATTCGCAACTCCTTTTAAGTGCTGGTGTGGTGCAACAGGATTTACCAAAAATTCATATGGGAGTGGATAGGCGTTTTTGGATGCCTGATTTACAAGGTAAATTTTCTGTCAAGTCAGCTAGGGAATTGATTAGGAAGAAATATCCTATTTTGAAGGAGGAGGGGTTGTTATGGAAGAGGGTGGTGCATCCTTCATTGGCGGCTCAGAACTGGAAGTTTATTCGTGGTGCGTGTGCTACTCTTGATAAGGTACGTAGCAGATTTAAAATTCAACTTGCATCTAAATGTAGTGTGTGTCAGATTGAGGAGGAGTCTCTCCAACATATTCTTTGGAGCTGTAATTTTGCGCGTCAAGCTTGGGATTGGATTGAAGGTATTTTCAAAATTAAACCTAATTATGATATCATTACTTCTTACCAAAAGGCAAAACATCATAGTGGTATTGTTAAGGATTTGTGGTTGGTAGTGAATTTGGTTGTGCATTCAGAATTATGGTTCACTAGGAACAAAAAAGTGTATGAAAAGAAGAACCCTTGTTGGTATTTATTTCAAAAACGTGTTTTTAGTTTGATGCAAGATTATTCAATTCGTATGAAGAGTTATATGCATAATTCTATGGATGACTTGAGAATTCTGGAGTTTTTTAGGGTTCGGCATAGAAAGGTGAAGTTTACTGATCCCAAGGAGTGTTTTTGGTTTCCACCTAATGATAATGAATTGCTTTTGTGCACGGATGGCGCCTCAAGAGGTAATCCTGGGGTGGCGGGAGATGGTGTTGTTGCAAGGAATGCAAATTGTGAAGTGGAAGGTGCAATGTGTATTGGTTTGGGAGTTACTTCTAATTATTTGGCTGAATTGTATGGTATTATTGTGGGTATGGAGTGGGCAGTTCAGTGGGGATATGCTTGCATTGTTATTAGATCAGATTCTACAAGTGTGTTGAAGGCTTTGGAAGAAGATAATGTTCCTTGGTTTTCTAGGCAAAGATGGATGGAAGTTAAAGGTTTATATGGTTCAATTCGTTTTGAACATTCTTTTAGAGAGGCAAATTTTGCAGCTGATGCAATGGCAAAGCGTGGTTGTTTACTAGAGGACGGGGTTGGTTTTCACTTTGAAGGTCGACCAGTTTTTTTAAGTTCTATTGAGTTTCCAAATGTAATTTATTATCGTTTTAAATAGGTTTTAGGAGTTTTTTAGGGGTTTCTCTGATCCCTTTTATCCTTCACCTATCTTGTAAATATCTTTTTTATCAATATATTTTCTTGACTTAGAAAAAAAAAAGCAATTTTTACTTGACGTAATGCCTTAGAACATATTATTTGTGATTACAATACATTTTTGAAACTTTAACTACTAAAGATGAGTTTATCTAGTTTACAATTTAGTCTCACAAATCAATTTCGGACTTATAACGAAGTGTATAGACTTTTCTGAGTTAACGTATATAAAATTCAACATTTTTAAGAACTCTTTCTTTTTCTGTGATGGTTTTGTCTTTCTATTTGATTCAAGATAGATGAAATTTGTTAAGATTTGGATTAGTTCTTCTTGGTCTTTCATCTTTCTTCTATTGTGAAATTTTCCTAATTTCGTATTTTCTTGAATCAACGTACATAAAAATGCAATTTTTACTAGAGGTATTGCCTTAGAACATATTATTTGTGATTACAATACATTTTTCAAACTTTTTATATTAAAGATAAGTTTATCTATTTTACAATTTAGTCTCAAAAATAAATTTCCGACTTATAACGAAGTGTGTAGACTTTTTTGAGTTAACGTATATAAAATTCAACATTTTTATGAACTCTTTCTTTTTGTGTTGGCTTTGTCTTTCTATTTGAGTCAAGATAGATGAAATTTGTTAGGATTTGGATTAGTTTTGCTT
>NW_020620936.1:5627192-5654948 GCF_003573695.1 Papaver somniferum | reverse complement strand
TACATAGAAATGCAATTTTTGCTAGAGGTACTGCCTTAGAACATATTAATTGTGATTACAATACATTTTTTAAACTTTTTTATTTAAAAATGAGTTTATCTAGTTTACAATTTAGTCTCAGATGTCAACTTCCGACTTATAACGAAGTGTGTAGACTTTTTTGAGTTAACGTATAAAAAATCAACATTTTTATGAACTCTTTATTTTTGTATTGGCTTTGTCTTTCAATTTGATTCAAATAAATGAAATTTATTAGAATTTGGATTAGTTATGGCTGGTCTTTAATTCTTCTTCCGTTGTGAAATTTGACTTCCTTCATATTTTCTTGAATCAACGTACATAGAATGCAATTTTTACTAGACGTAATGCCTTAGAACAAATTATTTGTGATTACAATACATTTTTGAAACCTTTTCTATTAAAGATGAGTTTATCTAGTTTACAATTTAGTCTCAAAAATCAATTTCGGACATATAACGAAGTGTGTAGACTTTTCTGAGTTAACGTATATAAAATTCAACATTTTTATGAATTCGTTCTTTTTCTGTGATGGTTTTGTCTATCTATTTGATTCTTGATAGATGAAATTTGTTAGGATTTGGATTAGTTCTTCTTGGTCTTTCATCCTTATTCTATTGTGAAATTTTCCTAATTTCGTATTTTCTTGAATCAACGTACATAGAAATGCAATTTTTACTAGACGTATTGCCTTAGAACATACTATTTGTGATTACAATACATTTTTTAAACTTTTTATGTTAAAGATGAGTTTATCTTGTTTACAACTTAGTCTCAGAAATCAATTTCCGACTTATAACGAAGTGTGTGACTTTTTTGAGTTAATGTATATAAAATTCAACATTTTTATGAACTCTTTTTTTTTGTGTTGGTTTTGTCTTTCTATTTGATTCAAGATAGATGAAATTTGTTAGGATTTGGATTAGTTCTGCGTCTTTCTCCTTCTTCTATTGTGAAATTTGACTTCCTTCATATTTTCTTGAATCAACGTACATAGAAATGCAATTTTTGCTAGAGGTACTGCCTTAGAACATATTAATTGTGATTACAATACATTTTTTTCAAACTTTTTCTGTTAAAAATGAGTTTATCTAGTTTACAATTTAGTCTCAGATATCAACTTCCGACTTATAACGAAGTGTGTAGACTTTTTTGAGTTAACGTATATAAAATCAACATTTTTATGAACTCTTTATTTTTGTATTGGCTTTGTCTTTCAATTTGATTCAAATAGATGAAATTTGTTAGAATTTGGATTAGTTATGGCTGGTCTTTCATTCTTCTTCCGTTGTGAAATTTGACTTCCTTCATATTTTCTTGAATCAACGTACATAGAAATGCAATTTTTACTAGACGTAATGCCTTAGAACAAATTATTTGTGATTACAATACATTTTTGAAACCTTTTCTGTTAAAGATGAGTTTATCTAGTTTACAATTTAGTCTCACAAATGAATTTCGGACTTATAACGAAGTGTGTAGACTTTTCTGAGTTAACGTATATAAAATTCAACATTTTTATGAATTCGTTCTTTTTCTGTGATGGTTTTGTCTATCTATTTGATTCTAGATAGATGAAATTTGTTAGGATTTGGATTAGTTCTTCTTGGTCTTTCATCCTTCTTCTATTGTGAAATTTTCCTAATTTCGTATTTTCTTGAATCAACGTACATAGAAATGCATTTTTTACTAGACGTATTGCCTTAGAACATACTATTTGTGATTACAATACATTTCTTAAACTTTTTATGTTAAAGATGAGTTTATCTTGTTTACAACTTAGTCTCAGAAATCAATTTCCGACTTATAACGAAGTGTGTGACTTTTTTGAGTTAACGTATATAAAATTCAACATTTTTATGAACTCTTTCTTTTTGTGTTGGTTTGGTTTTTCTATTTCATTCAAGATACATGAAATTTGTTAGGATTTGGATTAGTTCTGCATGGTCTTTCATCCTTCTTCTATTGTGAAATTTGACTTCCTTCATATTTTCTTGAATCAACGTACATAGAAATGCAATTTTTGCTAGAGGTACTGCCTTAGAACATATTAATTGTGATTACAATACATTTTTCAAACTTTTTCTGTTAAAAATAAGTTTGTCTAGTTTACAATTTAGTCTCAGATATCAACTTCCGACTTATAACGAAGTGTGTAGACTCTTTTGAGTTAACGTATAAAAAATCAACATTTTTTGAACTCTTTATTTTTGTATTGGCTTTGTCTTTCAATTTGATTCAAATAGATGAAATTTGTTAGAATTTGGATTAGTTATGGCTGGTCTTTCATTCTTCTTTCGTTGTGAAATTTGACTTCCTTCATATTTTCTTGAATCAACGTACATAGAAATGCAATTTTTACTAGACGTAATGCCTTAGAACAAATTATTTGTGATTACAATACATTTTTGAAACTTTTTCTGTTAAAGATGAGTTTATCTAGTTTACAATTTAGTCTCACAAATGAATTTCGGACTTATAACGAAGTGTGTAGACTTTTCTGAGTTAACGTATATAAAATTCAACATTTTTATGAATTCGTTCTTTTTCTGTGATGGTTTTGTCTATCTATTTGATTCTAGATAGATGAAATTTGTTAGGATTTGGATTAGTTCTTCTTGGTCTTTCATCCTTCTTCTATTGTGAAATTTTCCTAATTTCGTATTTTCTTGAATCAACGTACATAGAAATGCAATTTTTACTAGACGTATTGCCTTAGAACATACTATTTGTGACTACAATACATTTTTTAAACTTTTTATGTTAAAGATGAGTTTATCTTGTTTACAACTTAGTCTCAGAAATCAATTTCCAACTTATAACGAAGTGTGTGACTTTTTTGAGTTAACGTATATAAAATTCAACATTTTTATGAACTCTTTTTTTTTGTGTTGGTTTTGTCTTTCTATTTGATTCAAGATAGATGAAATTTGTTAGGATTTGGATTAGTTCTGCGTCTTTCTCCTTCTTCTATTGTGAAATTTGACTTCCTTCATATTTTCTTGAATCAACGTACATAGAAATGCAATTTTTGCTAGAGGTACTGCCTTAGAACATATTAATTGTGATTACAATACATTTTTTAAACTTTTTTATTTAAAAATGAGTTTATCTAGTTTACAATTTAGTCTCAGATGTCAACTTCCGACTTATAACGAAGTGTGTAGACTTTTTTTGAGTTAACGTATAAAAAATCAACATTTTTATGAACTCTTTATTTTTGTATTGGCTTTGTCTTTCAATTTGATTCAAATAAATGAAATTTATTAGAATTTGGATTAGTTATGGCTGGTCTTTAATTCTTCTTCCGTTGTGAAATTTGACTTCCTTCATATTTTCTTGAATCAACGTACATAGAATGCAATTTTTACTAGACGTAATGCCTTAGAACAAATTATTTGTGATTACAATACATTTTTGAAATCTTTTCTATTAAAGATGAGTTTATCTAGTTTACAATTTAGTCTCAAAAATCAATTTCGGACATATAACGAAGTGTGTAGACTTTTCTGAGTTAACGTATATAAAATTCAACATTTTTATGAATTCGTTCTTTTTCTGTGATGGTTTTGTCTATCTATTTGATTCTTGATAGATGAAATTTGTTAGGATTTGGATTAGTTCTTCTTGGTCTTTCATCCTTATTCTATTGTGAAATTTTCCTAATTTCGTATTTTCTTGAATCAACGTACATAGAAATGCAATTTTTACTAGACGTATTGCCTTAGAACATACTATTTGTGATTACAATACATTTTTTAAACTTTTTATGTTAAAGATGAGTTTATCTTGTTTACAACTTAGTCTCAGAAATCAATTTCCGACTTATAACGAAGTGTGTGACTTTTTTGAGTTAATGTATATAAAATTCAACATTTTTATGAACTCTTTTTTTTTTGTGTTGGTTTTGTCTTTCTATTTGATTCAAGATAGATGAAATTTGTTAGGATTTGGATTAGTTCTGCGTCTTTCTCCTTCTTCTATTGTGAAATTTGACTTCCTTCATATTTTCTTGAATCAACGTACATAGAAATGCAATTTTTGCTAGAGGTACTGCCTTAGAACATATTAATTGTGATTACAATACATTTTTTTTCAAACTTTTTCTGTTAAAAATGAGTTTATCTAGTTTACAATTTAGTCTCAGATATCAACTTCCGACTTATAACGAAGTGTGTAGACTTTTTTGAGTTAACGTATATAAAATCAACATTTTTATGAACTCTTTATTTTTGTATTGGCTTTGTCTTTCAATTTGATTCAAATAGATGAAATTTGTTAGAATTTGGATTAGTTATGGCTGGTCTTTCATTCTTCTTCCGTTGTGAAATTTGACTTCCTTCATATTTTCTTGAATCAACGTACATAGAAATGCAATTTTTACTAGACGTAATGCCTTAGAACAAATTATTTTTGATTACAATACATTTTTGAAACCTTTTCTGTTAAAGATGAGTTTATCTAGTTTACAATTTAGTCTCACAAATGAATTTCGGACTTATAACGAAGTGTGTAGACTTTTCTGAGTTAACGTATATAAAATTCAACATTTTTATGAATTCGTTCTTTTTCTGTGATGGTTTTGTCTATCTATTTGATTCTAGATAGATGAAATTTGTTAGGGATTTGGATTAGTTCTTCTTGGTCTTTCATCCTTCTTTTATTGTGAAATTTTCCTAATTTCGTATTTTCTTGAATCAACGTACATAGAAATGCAATTTTTACTAGACGTATTGCCTTAGAACATACTATTTTTGATTACAATACATTTCTTAAACTTTTTATGTTAAAGATGAGTTTATCTTGTTTACAACTTAGTCTCAGAAATCAATTTCCGACTTATAACGAAGTGTGTGACTTTTTTGAGTTAACGTATATAAAATTCAACATTTTTATGAACTCTTTCTTTTTGTGTTGGTTTGGTTTTTCTATTTCATTCAAGATACATGAAATTTGTTAGGATTTTGATTAGTTCTGCATGGTCTTTCATCCTTCTTCTATTGTGAAATTTGACTTCCTTCATATTTTCTTGAATCAACGTACATAGAAATGCAATTTTTGCTAGAGGTACTGCCTTAGAACATATTAATTGTGATTACAATACATTTTTCAAACTTTTTCTGTTAAAAATGAGTTTATCTAGTTTACAATTTAGTCTCAGATATCAACTTCCGACTTATAACGAAGTGTGTAGACTTTTTTGAGTTAACGTATAAAAAATCAACATTTTTATGAACTCTTTATTTTTGTATTGGCTTTGTCTTTCAATTTGATTCAAATAGATGAAATTTGTTAGAATTTGGATTAGTTATTGCTGGTCTTTCATTCTTCTTCCGTTGTGAAATTTGAATTCCTTCATATTTTCTTGAATCAACGTACATAGAAATGCAATTTTTACTAGACGTAATGCCTTAGAACAAATTATTTGTGATTACAATACATTTTTGAAACTTTTTCTGTTAAAGATGAGTTTATCTAGTCTAAAATTTAGTCTCGGAAGTCAATTTTGGACTTATAACGAAGTGTGTAGACTTTTATGAGTTAACGTATATAAAATTCAACATTTTTATGAACTCTTTCTTTTTGTATTGGCTTTGTCTTTCAATTTTATTCAAATAGATGAAATTTGTTAGAATTTGGACTAGTTTTGGCTGGTCTTTCATTCTTCTTCCATTGTGAAATTTGACTTCCTTCATATTTTCTTGAATCAACGTACATAGAAAAGCAATTTTTACTTGACGTAATGCCTTAGAACATATTGTTTGTGATTACAAATTAGACGTTTCAGAGTTTGCTTGGACTTGGTTTCAGAATTCTGGTTTTGCACGGACTTGCCTCCACAAACGTTTGTTGTACCAATCTTGTTCCCGGATATACCAGCTTCAACAGGCTTAGTCACAGCTCCTTTACGTGCAGCAATAGCTTCCTTAGCTGCAATTGCGCTTTTGCACTTGATTAACCTGAATTGAGCCTCACGGAATTCATTTGAAGAAATAGCAAGCTCGTTCTCCAACTGTTCATTGCTAGATTGAACTGTAGCCTCAATTCTGTTATCATTAGTAACTCCAATAGTACTTGAATCTGAAGCACAAAGTATAATTTCCTGATTTGCATGAGCTGCATGGGCTATTGCAGCCTTGTTCTTCTCAAAATCTTGTTCAATTTGTTTAGTATTACCATCCACGCCCACACTAACTTCTGGTAATATAACTTTAGATTTGATTTGCCATCTCTTACAAGCATTAGGATCATAACTACCCTTAAAAAGCTTCTCTCCCACGACTACTTATTGTTGTTTCTCTTTGTTCCCCTCAATTTTAGTCGACTTCTTCTTGCATTCAGCATCCGCATGACCAATAATATTACACTTTGAATAGAACTTTGGATATTTTTGAATATCAATATATTGCCAAAACTCTTTTCCACCTGAAGTTATATGAATTCTCTCTGGAATATGCTTAGCAAAATCAATATCAATTAAAACTGAAGCATAAAAACCATAATCAAGCTGTAAAGTTTTTTCATCCACCACAATTGGATTACCTAGAATCTTACCAATTGAAAGCAAAGACTTTTCAGTCCAAAGCTCAACCGGTAAATCTGGAAAAATAACCCAAACAGCAGCATGTGAAGAACGTTGTTTGTTTGGGTTAAAACCTGGGTACCAATCAATTAACTTCAACAAGTGATTGTTAACAGTTGCAGCTGGACCATTGCGAATCTTCTCTTTATCTTCAGCACATGAAAGCATAACTATGAAGAAACCTTTAGCCATTGGAAGAAATTTAATCCGGTCAAGTTTCCATTGATCTAAAAGTTGTGTCTTAACTTCAGAAAACTTCAAACCCGTGAAGTCTAATCTAGCAATAAAACTATGTTGAAATCTGATGCAACCCTCTTGAAACAAATCCAAAGGGATTTCTAACGCAGGTTCACCTTCTTTAAGAGTTGGATTAGGTAACTTGGAAAGATCAACAGATGTTGGAATTAGGGTTTTCTTTTCTTTGAGAATATCAGCAAAAGAAACATGACTACCATTAGGATTTTTAATCCCTGATGTAGTAGGGATTGATGATTCAATCATCATAAACCAACCGTAGCTGATTTAGATGATCAAAACGTGAGAAAAATCAAACCTTAGGCGTGGAAAAAATTGGAAAAGAAAATCGCCCTTTAGAGAAAAAAACGGACATAACTTTCAATTAGGTTCGATAATGATGATTTCATTACATTTTTTCAAACTTTTTCTGTTAAAGATGAGTTTATCTAGTTTACAATTTAGAGTCAGAAATCAATTTCCGACTTATAACGATGTGTGTAGACTTTTTTGAGTTAACGTATATAAAATTCAACACTTTTATGAACTCTTTCTTTTTGTGTTGGTTTGGTTTTTCTATTTCATTCAAGATACATGAAATTTGTTAGGATTTGGATTAGTTCTGCATGGTCTTTCATCCTTCTTCTATTGTGAAATTTGACTTCCTTCATATTTTCTTGAATCAACGTACATAGAAATGCAATTTTTATTAGAGCTATTGCCTTAGAACATAGTAATTGTAATTAAAATACATTTTTCAAACTTTTTCTGTTAAAGATGAGTTTATCTAGTTTACAATTTAGTCTCAGCAATCAATTTCCGACTTATAACGAAGTGTATAGACTTTTTTGAGTTAACGTATATAAAATTCAACATTTTTATGAAGTCTTTGTTATTGTGTTGGCTTTGTCTTTCTATTTGATTCAAGATAGATGAAATTTATTAGGATTTGGATTAGTTCTGCATGGTCTTTCATCTTTCTTCTATTGTGAAATTTGACTTCTTTCATATTTTCTTGAATCAAAGTACATAGAAAGGCAATTTTTACTAGAGGCATTGCCTTAGAACATATTAATTGTAATTACAATACATTTTTCAAACTTTTTTTTTGTTAAAGACGTGTTTATCTAGTTTACAATTTAGTCTCAACAATCAATTTCCGACTTATAACGAAGTGTGTAAACTTTTTTGAGTTAACATATATAAAATTCAACATTTTTATGATTTTTTTTTGACAAGTCAAAAAATTGTATTAAAGAAAAGAGTTATTTACAAGATAGTACATGAGAAATCAGGACGACCAACAAAAGTGAGTCTCACTCCATTATCTAATAAGCAACCAGTCTTCTCCATCTTGTCAGCTGCGAAATTGGCTTCACAGTACGTGTGCACAAAATTTATAGAATCAAACATGCCCTTTACATCATACCATCTCTGTCTAGCAAACCAAGGAATAGAATCCCCTTCCAAAGCTGTTATGACACTTGATGAATTAGTCCGCACTAGAACATCCCGGTATCCCCATTGAACTGCCCATTCTAAACCAATCAGAATGCTATACAACTCCGCCATATAATTGGAAATAATTCCAAGACCAACACACATCGCCCCAACCACTTCACAAGCAGAATTTATCGCCACCACACCAGCTCCCGCCACCCCTGGATTGCCTCTAGAGGCACCGTCACAGCACAGCAAGAGCTGATTGTGCATAGGAGGTTGCCAAAAACACTCAACAGGCTCTAACATCTTCACCCTATGACATTTAGCTCTGAAAAAATTCAGAATCTCAAGATCTTCTACCTTGTTGAACATACATCCTGTCATTCTAGCGGAATACTCATGAATGAGGTTAAACACACGTTTTTTGAAGAAAGTCCAGCAAGGCTTCTTCTTTTCATAGACCATCTTATTCCTTTGGTACCATAGCTCCGAACGCAGCACCAAGATTGAGACTAACCACAGGTCTTTAACCATTCTGCTACGCCCTTTCGCTTCCTTGTTAGCAGAAAGCAAGTTAAAATGAGGAATAATATGGAAAATACCTGCCAGCCATTGCCAAGCCCGATTCGCAGCACTACAGCTCCAATGAACATGTTCCAAAGACTCCTCCTCAATCTGGCACACATTGCACCTCGACGTAAGAGCTATCTTGAACCTGCTCTTTACTTTATCCAGAGTTGCACAAGCTCCCCTGACAAACTTCCAATTTTGCGCTGCCAAAGAAGGGTGCACAACACTCTTCCATAACAGATTTGCTTCCTCCAACACCGAATATCTCATCCTCACCAGCTCCCTTGCAGACTTAACATAGAATAAACCTTTAAGGTCCGGCATCCATATCTTCCTATCACTGCCTGTGTGCCTCCTTGGCAAGCTCTCCAGATCCACACCAGCACTGACGAGGTCGTGCATATGAAATCCTTCCAGCTGCCATTGATCCTGCACAATGATATCGCTAACCCTTGCATTTCTGTCAAGGTCGGGTTGTTGCAAAACATCTGCCAAAGTTTCAGACCCATACCATACATCATAAAATAGTGAAGTTGCTCTACCGTCACCAATTAAAGATTTATTAGTGCGCATAACTTCAGTGTGCACCCAACGAATCCCGGGAAGAATTGAAGATTTAACTCCAGCCAACTTCAGCCGACCATCTCTACAAGTGAATTTCGATTCCAAAAATCTAGCCCATTTCTTCATAGAAGCTTTAATACTCCACCACAACTTCATAATCAGTGCCTTGTTCATGTTGCTTAGGCTAGTAAGCCCAAGGCCCTTTTCCCGCACCGGACTGCAGATCTTGTCATAACCAACCACAAAAGCTCTCTAGCCAAGTTTGAATCTCCCGACCAAAGGAAATTACGAATCACACGTTCACATTGTTTAAAAAATTTAACAGGCCATTTATACACAGCCATGTTATGAATCGCATAACTTGAAAGGACAGTTTAACAAGAACCACGCGATCCTGAAAGGAAAGCATCTTACCTTTGTAAACTGAAAGATGGTCCTTCAGTTTATCCACCACGTTACTAATATGACTATACTTCACCACTCCAGGCATCACCTTAACCCCCAAATATCTATCCGGGAAATAATTCACTCCCATGCCTAAGAAGTCTACAATAGATTGTCTCCTATGCAAAGACCCACCTCCAAAATAAATTTTGCTCTTCTCCCTGCAAACTTGCTGACCAGAAGCTTGTTGATAATCACCCAGGAGCTTCACTAAGTTTGTTAGACTCATCATATTACCCTTGTAAAAGATCATAATATCATCAGCAAAAAATAAATGAGTTGGGGAAATACCATTACGCTTCACCATATGAGTCATACTCTTGTTTTGAAAGAGTTTAGTAATGTTCCTACTTAGAACATCCTCTATCAAAACAAAGATAAGAGGAGAAAGCGGATCCCCTTGACGCAAACCTCTATTAATCTTGAAAAAACCCTCCGGACTCCCATTAAGAAGAATAGAAATCCTGGCAGACTTCAGAATATTGTGAATCCAAGTACACCAATCCTCTGAAAAACCATATCTACGAAACACCTCCAAGACAAAGGCCAACGCTGTATCAAAAGCTTGAGAAATATCAAGTTTGAGACCTAAGTTTCCATCCTTTCTTTTAATGTGCAGCTCATTAAACAAGTCAGACGCCAAACTAATATTTTCATGAATATTTCTCCCCTTCAAAAAAGCCACTTGTTCCTCCGAAACCAAATTATCTAAGACTTTTCCAAGTCTGGTTGCTAAAATTTTGGTAAAAATTTTGAAGAAAAAATTACTTAGACCAATTGGTCTATATTTCTTCAGGCTATCCGCACCTCTTACCTTAGCAAGAAAAAGAATGAGACTAGAATTAGCCCCATTAAGAATAGTTTTGTTGTTCCAGCAAAAAATAATAGCCTTAGCTAGGTCTTGATGAATTAAATCCCAACAATGTCTATAAAAACACCCCGAGAAACCATCCAGACCTGGAGCACTATTCGCACCCAAATCAAACACCGCCACCTTAATATCTTCCAAAGAAGGAATAGAATCCAACATATGTCTTTCCTCAAGAGAAATAAAATTATGTTCATACTCAAACAAACTATCATCAATCTGCGTATCTACTCCATTAAATTTACTCACATAATAAGAAACAACATGGTCTCTTAATTGGTCCGGATCAATGATAAGGGACCCATCATCTGTCACCAACTCCGAACTTGTATTGACACTTCTACGAGTATTAATAGAACTATGGAAATATGAAGTATTGCTAGAACCCTCCAAGATCCATTTGTTGCGAGATTTTTGCTTCAACATAATATGCTGTTGCATACGCACCTCCTGAACGGCCACAAGCGCATCCTTCATCTCATTCTGCTTAGAAATGTCAAAAGGGTCCTCATCCGAATTCCTACTAGCCACTTCTAACTTCAATTGAGCCTGTTTGAGTCTTGCATTCACATTACCAAACACCCGTTGATTCCACAACTTCATAGCTACCTTCAATCTCTTCAGCTTGAAAGGAAAAATAAAATCCGGATTACCATACACCGGAGCATTCCAAGAAGTCTCAACCATTCTCAAAAAATCAGGATGCGTAAACCACATTTTCTGAATTCTGAAAGGAGCACGTCTCGGCCTAGAAGCAACAAAAGGATAACCAATAAGAGTCGAATGATAGGAAACTTCCCTAGGAAGAGCTTTACACCGCCAATTCGAAAATTTGGTTAACCAAGGTTCATTAATAATAGCACGATCCAACTTGATAATAATTCTTCTCACCCCCGATTGTCCATTAGTCTAAGTGAACTTAGAACCCAAAGAATCTGCCTCAAAAAGACCATTCTCTTCCATCCAGTCACTGAATTCATTAATACTAGAAGTCAGAACATCTCTACCACCCTTCTTCTCATCATTGTGCAGAACACAATTAAAATCTCCAATTACCAACCGAGGAGTAGTAGAATCCACCACACAAAGTTGACTCCATAATCTCCTTATAAAAACTTGGATATAACTAGCATGAACACAAGAAATGAAGACTCCTTCTGTCTTCACCGTAATAGCCTGCCTAGTCATATTTAACACCACTGGCTCTTCAATATCTTCACTCCAAAGAATCCAAAGATTACCAATAGAACTTGAAGTAGAATTATGAACTGCCTTCTTAACAAAACCAGCTAAATTAAGCCGTAACATAACACCATCTGAATAAGGGATTTTCGGCTCAGCAATACACATAAGAACCGGCTTAAACTCCTTAACTAACTCACGTAACTTCAAACCATCCTCCACCTTCGAAACTCCATTGACATTCCAAAAGAGAACTCGCATTAGGAAACTGTCTTTTTTGGTTTAGAAGATATCTTAGGATTCTTAGTCGGAACCCTTTTTTCAATAACTGAGAGAAACCTTTGCTAACTCTGATTCCCAAATCATTAACCTCAGAGTCCGAGTCAGACTTGGATTCTGGAGATTTGTTTTGAGTATAACTTTGTGAGGTACTTTGTTGCGAACTAGCCTGAATTGGCACACGACCAGGCTTCCTAGTTTGCTTAGGCACAACTTTCTCAAATGGAATCTCAGACCATTTGGCTCCCTTGACACCTGCCGATGCTTTCTCTGGTGTGAGTTCCTCATCTGAACTCTCCTCCTCCTGATTAGATTGTTGCATTGTGTTGTCCAGCCCCAACTCAGCTGTCAAAACATCAAATTTATTCGAGGAGATAACCACAGTATTATCCGTCAAAGCATTGCACGTAGGTGTCTCCGCAATACTATGAACCACTGCTTCTTGAATAGGTATAAAGGGAGTAGAAGAGTTGGCCTGGTTCCTATCAATACTAGAGTGATTAGTTCTCGCCAATTCATCACTCTTTCCTGACTTAGCTGCAATTGTGGTTTCATCTACCATCAATATGTTAGCTAATGCTCTTTTCGCAGCAAGCGCCTGCTTAGCTGTCTCAACAGCGTCAGACGCTGCATGAAGCTGAGCTTGAGAAGCAGCCAGCACCTCTTCAAGCTGACTAGTATCCTCCTTACCAGCAGCATTCTCCCCAACAGCAACAGGTATATTAATATCATTACCCGCACCAGGCACATTAACACTTTCCCCCGCACCAGTGTTTGCAACTTCACCAGTTTCGCCTGACTTGTCAACACCACTAGTACCTTCTTGATTGTTATTCTTCTTACGATTACGTGATCGCTTCTTACCTTTAGCTGCCTGCCAGTCTTGAGTATCCTCCGTCTCCTTAACAGATTCATCAGACTTTGGTTTCCTCCTGCACTCACTCTCATTGTATCCAATAATGTTACAATGCAAACAGAATTTTGGATGCTTAGGTATCTCCACATATTTCCAGAAAGTTCTTCCACCAGCTGTTAGTAGAATTCTGTCAGGAATGTGTTTTGCAAAATCTACATCAACTAGCACTGAAGCATAGCTTCCAAACTCCAGATTCAATGTTCTTTGATCAACTACAACAAAGATCTCTCAGTCCATAACTCTGCATGAAGACCCGGAAGATGAACCCAAACAGGTGCATGGGAAGTATTTTTCCTTTCAGGATCGAAACCAGGGTACCAATCCATCAAACGTATCTCTTGTTGATTAACAAGCCATTTCCTGTTACGGATTCTGGCTTTTGTTTGCTCATCACGCAACATAACTACAAAGAAACCCTTAATCATAGACATAAACCTAACCGAGTTAGGGTTTAGCTGCCATTGAGTAACTAAATTGTTCTTCACCTCCCAAAACTTCAAACCCGTGAAGTTGAGTCTTGCAATAAAGCTAAACTCAAAAGTCTTACAACCTTCCTGGTAAAAATCGGTAGGGATTACCAAAGATGGTTCTCCATTAATTAATGTGGGATTTGGTAGACTACTAACATCAACAGCCGTAGGCTGTAATGTTTGACGTACCTTCACTTTTTCCGCAAAGGTTGGAGTTGGTGATCCATTCGTAATACGTAACACAGTTTCCTCAGTCATCATTAATCCTAAGATTAAACAATAATTGAAGAAGAAAATTGAAAAACGCACAAAAACCTAGGAAAATCGCCAGATTTCCTCTCTCCTCATATTGCCCAAGTTTTCCCAAAAGTAGTCTCATTCTTTTGCTTGCTAAAGAAATTCATGAGTCAGGGATCGACCACGAAACTTGCAGCATGCATCTTACATTGTCAACATTTTTATGAACTCTTTCTTTTTATATTGGCTTTGTCTTTCAATTTGATTCAAATAGATGAAATTTGTTAGAATTAGGATTAGTTCTAGCTAGTCTTTCATCCTTCTTCTATTGTAAAATTTGACTTCTTTCATATTTTATTGAATCAATGTACATAGAAATGCAATTTTTACTAGACGTAGTGCCTTAGAACATATTATTTGTGAATACAGTAAATTTTTCAAACATTTTTTGTTTAAAGATGAGTTTATCTAGTTTACAATTTAGTTTCAGAAATCAATTTCAGACTTATAACGAAGTGTGTAGACTTTTTTGATTTAACGTATATAAAATTCAACATTTTTATGAACTCTTTCTTTTTGTGTTGGCTTTGTCTTTCTATTTCAAGATAGATGAAATTTGTTAGGATTTGGATTAGTTCTTCTTGGTCTTTCATCCTTCTTCTATTGTGAAATTTTCCTTCCTTCATATTTTCTTGAATCAACTTACATAGAAATGCAATTTTTACTAGATGTAATGCCTTAGAACATAATATTTGTCTTTCTATTTGATTCAAGATAGATGAAATTTGTTAGGATTTGGATTAGTTCTTCTTGGTCTTTCATCCTTCTTCTATTGTGAAATTTTCCTTCCTTCATATTTTCTTGAATCAACTTACATAGAAATGCAATTTTTACTAGATGTAATGCCTTAGAACATAATATTTGTCTTTCTATTTGATTCAAGATAGATGAAATTTGTTAGGATTTGGATTAGTTCTTCTTGGTCTTTCATCCTTCTTCTATTGTGAAATTTTCCTTCCTTCATATTTTCTTGAATCAACTTACATAGAAATGCAATTTTTACTAGATGTAATGCCTTAGAACATAATATTTGTCTTTCTATTTGATTCAAGATAGATGAAATTTGTTAGGATTTGGATTAGTTCTTCTTGGTCTTTCATCCTTCTTCTATTGTGAAATTTTCCTTCCTTCATATTTTCTTGAATCAACTTACATAGAAATGCAATTTTTACTAGATGTAATGCCTTAGAACATAATATTTGTCTTTCTATTTGATTCAAGATAGATGAAATTTGTTAGGATTTGGATTAGTTCTTCTTGGTCTTTCATCCTTCTTCTATTGTGAAATTTTCCTTCCTTCATATTTTCTTGAATCAACTTACATAGAAATGCAATTTTTACTAGACGTATTGCCTTAGAACATAATATTTGTGATTTCAATACATTTTTTCAAACTTTTTCTGTTAAAGATGAGTTTATCTAGTTTAAAATTTTGTCTCAGAAATCAATTTCCGACTTATAACGATGTGTGTAGACTTTTTTGAGTTAACGTATATAAAATTCAACATTTTTATGAACTCTTTCTGTTTTCGTTGGCTTTCTCTTTCTATTTGATTCAAGATAGATGAAATTTGTTAGGATTTGGATTAGTTCTGCTTGGTCTTTTATCCTTCTTCTATTGTGAAATTTGACTTCCTTCATATTTTCTTGGATCAACGTACATAGAAATGCAATTTTTACTAGACGTATTGCCTTAGAACATATTAATTGTAATTACAATACATTTTTCAAACTTTTTCTGTTAAAGATGAGTTTATGTAGTTTACAATTTAGTCTCAGAAATCAATTTCCGACTTATAACAAAGTGTGTAGAATTTTTTGAGTTAACGTAAATAAAATTCAACATTTTTATGAACTCTTTCTTTTAGTGTTGGCTTTGTCTTTCTATTTGATTCAAGATAGATGAAATTTGTTAGGATTTGGATTAGTTCTGCTTGGTCTTTCGTCCTTCTTCTATTGTGAAATTTGACTTCCTTCATATGTTCTTGAATCAACATACATAGAAATGTAATTTTTACTAGACGTACTGCCTTAGAACATGTTAACTGTGATTACAATACATTTTTTAAACTTTTTCTGTTAAAGATGAGTTTATCTAGTTTACAACTTAGTCTCGGAAATCAATTTCCGACTTATAACGAAGTGTGTAGACTTTTTTTTGAGTTAACGTAAATAAAATTCAACATTTTTATGAACTCTTTTTTTTTGTTGTCTTTGTCTTTCAATTTGATTCAAATAGATGAAATTTGTTAGAATTCAAAATAGTTCTGGAAGGTCTTTCATCCTTCTTCTATTGTGAAATTTTTGACTCCCTTCATATTTTCTTGAATCAACGTACATAGAAATGTAATTTTTACTAGATTTAATGCCTTAGAACATATTATTTGTGGTTACAATAAATTTTTCAAACTCTTTCTGTTAAAGATGAGTTTATCTAATTTACAATTTAGTCTCAGAAATCAATTTCCGACTTATAACAAAGTGTGTAGAATTTTTTGAGTTAACGTAAATAAAATTCAACATTTTTATGAACTCTTTCTTTTAGTGTTGGCTTTGTCTTTCTTTTTGATTCAAGATAGATGAAATTTGTTAGGATTTGGATTAGTTCTGCTTGGTCTGTCATCCTTCTTTTATTGTGAAATTTGACTTCCTTCATATGTTCTTGAATCAACTTACATAGAAATGTAATTTTTACTAGACGTACTGCCTTAGAACATGTTAACTGTGATTACAATACATTTTTTAAAATTTTTCTGTTAAAGATGAGTTTATCTAGTTTACAACCTAGTCTCGGAAATCAATTTCCGACTTATAACGAAGTGTGTAGACCTTTTTTGAGTTAACGTAAACAAAATTCAACATTTTTATGAACTCTTTCTTTTTTTGTTGTCTTTGTCTTTCAATTTGATTCAAATAGATGAAATTTGTTAGAATTTAAAATAGTTCTGGAAGGTCTTTCATCCTTCTTCTATTGTGAAATTTGACTTCCTTCATATTTTCTTGAATCAACGTACATAGAAATGTAATTTTTACTAGATTTAATGCCTTAGAACATATTATTTGTGATTACAATACATTTTTCAAACTTTTTCTGTTAAAGATGAGTTTATCTAGTTTACAATTTAGTCTCAGAAGTCAATTTCCGACTTGTAACGAAGTGTGTAGACTTTTTTGAGTTAACGTATATAAAATTCAACATTTTTATGAACTCTTTCTTTTTGTGTTGGTTTTTCTTTCTATTTCATTCAAGATACATGAAATTTGTTAGGATTTGGATTAGTTCTGCTTGGTCTTTCTTCCTTCTTCTATTGTGAAATTTGACTTCCTTCATATTTTCTTGGATCTACGTACATAGAAATGCAATTTTTACTAGAAGTATTTCCTTAGAACATATTAATTTAATTACAATACATTTTTTAAACTTTTTCTGTCAAAACTGAGTTTATCTAGTTAGAATTTAGTCTTAGAAATCAATTTCCGACTTATAACGAAGTCTGTAGACTTTTTTGAGTTAACGTAAATAAAATTCAAAATTTTGATGAACTCTTTCTTCTTGTGTTGGCTTAGTCTTTCTATTTAATTCAAGATAGATAAATTTGTTAGGATTTGGATTAGTTCTGGCTGGTCTTTCATCCTTCTTCTATTGTGAAATTTGACTTCCTTCATATTTTTTTGAATCAATGTACATAGAAATGAAATTTTTACTAGACGTAATGCCTTAGAATATATTATTTGTGATTACAATACATTTTTCAAACTTTTTCTGTTAAAGATGAGTTTATCTAGTTTACAATTTAGTTTCAGAAATCAATTTCAGACTTATAACGAAGTGTCTAGACTTTTTTGAGTTAACGTATATAAAATTTAACATTTTTATGAACTCGTTCTTTTTGTGTTGGTTTTGTCTTTCAATTTGATTCAAATAGATGAAATTTGTTAGAATTTGGAATAGTTCTGGCTGGTCTTTCATCCTTCTTCTATTGTGAAATTTGACTTCTTTCATATTTTCTTGAATCAATGTACAAAGGAATGCAATTTTTACTAGACGTAATGCCTTAGAACATATTAATTGTGATTACAATAAAGTTTTCAAACTTTTTTTTGTTAAAGATGAGTTTATATCGTTTACAATTTAGTTTCAGAAATCAATTTCAGACTTTTATCGAAGTGTGTAGACTTTTTTGAGTTAACGTATATAAAATTCAACATTTTTATGAACTCTTTCTTTTTGTGTTGGTTTTGTTTTTCTATTTCATTCAAGATACATGAAATTTGTTAGGATTTGGATTAGTTCTGCATGGTCTTTCATCCTTCTTCTATTGTGAAATTTGACTTCCTTCATATTGTCTTGAATCAACTTACATAGAAATGTAATTCTTATTAGAGCTATTGCCTTAGAACATATTAATTGTAATTACAATACATTTTTCAAACCTTTTCTTTTAAAGATGATTTTTTTTTTGATAAGTCAAAAAATTGTTTTTTCTTGCTAAGTCAAGAAAATATATTGATAAAAAAGATATTTACAAGATAGGTGAAGGAGAAAAGGGATCAGAGAAACCCATAAAAATCTCCTAAAACCTATTTAAAACGATAATAAATTACATTTGGAAACTCAATAGAACTTAAAAAAACTGGTCGACCATCAAAGTGAAAACCAACCCCATCCTCTAATAAACAACCACGCTTTGCCATTGCATCAGCTGCAAAATTTGCCTCTCTAAAAGAATGTTCAAAACGAATTGAACCATATAAACCTTTAACTTCCATCCATCTTTGCCTAGCAAACCAAGGAACGTTATCTTCTTCCAAAGCCTTCAACACACTTGTAGAATCTGATCTAATAACAATGCAGGCATATCCCCACTGAACTGCCCACTCCATACCCACAATAATACCATACAATTCAGCCAAATAATTAGAAGTAACTCCCAAACCAATACACATTGCACCTACCACTTCACAATTTGCATTCCTTGCAACAACACCAGCTCCCGCCACCCCTGGATTACCTCTTGAGGCGCCATCCGTGCACAAAAGCAATTCATTATCATTAGGAGGAAACCAAAAACACTCCTTGGGATCAGTAAACTTCACCTTTCTATGCCGAACCCTAAAAAACTCCAGAATTCTCAAGTCATCCATAGAATTATGCATATAACTGTTCATACGAACTGAATAATCTTGCATCAAACTAAAAACACGTTTTTGAAATAAAGACCAACAAGGGTTCTTCTTTTCATACACTTTTTTGTTCCTAGTGAACCATAATTCTGAACGCACAACCAAATTCACTACCAACCACAAATCCTTAACAATACCACTATGATTTTTTGCCTTTTGGTAAGAAGTAATAATATCATAATTAGGTTTAATTTTGAAAATACCTTCAATCCACTCCCAAGCTTGACGCGCAAAATTACAGCTCCAAAGAATATGTTGGAGAGACTCCTCCTCAATCTGACACACACTACATTTAGATGCAAGTTGAATTTTAAATCTGCTACGTACCTTATCAAGAGTAGCACACGCACCATGAATAAACTTCCAGTTCTGAGCCGCCAATGAAGGATGCACCACCCTCTTCCATAACAACCCCGCCTCCCTCAAAATAGGATATTTCTTCCTAATCAATTCCCTAGCTGACTTGACAGAAAATTTACCTTGTAAATCAGGCATCCAAAAACGCCTATCCACTCCCATATGAATTTTTGGTAAATCCTGTTGCACCACACCAGCACTTAAAAGGAGTTGCGAATGAACTCCATGAATCTTCCAATCACCTTGCACAATAATATCACAAACACGAGCTGATCTGTCTAAATCCATGTGATTTAAAACACTAGCTAAGGTTGTATTTTCATACCATATATCAAAGAATAAAGAAGTATCCCTACCGTCACCAATAAAACACTTTGTGTTGTCCACCATCTCCTTATGAACCCAACGAAGACCAGGAAGAATAGAAGATTTCACCCCTACCATCTTAATACGACCATCCCTACAAGTGAATTTGGCTTCCAAAAACCTCGCCCACCTCTTATGAGAAGATTTTATAGCCCACCACAATTTCATCAGCAAAGCTTTATTCATAGTCCTTAGGCTAGTGATCCCAAGACCACCTTCCTTTAAAGGACTACAAATCTTATCAAAACCAACTACAAAAGCTCTAGTAAGATTAGAATCACCCGACCACAGAAAATTACGAATCACACGCTCACATTGAAGTGTGAATTTTACCGGCCATTTGTACACAGCCATATTATGAATAGAATAACTCGAAAGAACATTCTTAACAAGCACAACCCTATCTTGAAAAGATAACATCTTACCTTTCAGAACCGAAAGTTGATCCCTCAACTTATCAACAACGTTGCTGATGTGACTATACTTAACCATCCCCGGCGCCTACTCAAAGTCCCACCACCGAAGTAGATCTTGCTCTTCTCCCTACAAACCCTCTGACCAGAAGCTTGTTGGTAATTCTCCAAAAGTTTCACCAGATTCTTCACACTCTTCATATTTCCCTTGCAAAAAATCATAATATCATCAGCAAAAAATAAATGAGTAGGAGCAATACCCTTACGTTTTACCATATAAGACATATCCTTATTCTGAAAGAGTTTAGTGATGTTGCGGCTAAGCACATCCTCAATCAAAACAAAAATAAGAGGAGATAGAGGATCCCCCTGCCGTAAACCCCTATTAATCTTGAAATAACCCTCCGGACTACCATTAAGAAGAATAGAAATACGCGCCGAATCCAGAATTTTCCAAATCCAAGAGCACCAATCTTCAGAAAACCCATACCTTCTAAAAACCTCAAGAACAAAAGACCAACTCACCGTATCAAAAGCCTGAGAGATATCAAGCTTCAAACCCAAATTACCGTCCTTCCTTTTGATGTGCAATTCATTCACCATCTCAGAAGCTAAACTAATATTCTCATGGATATTCCTTCCCTTCATGAAAGCCACTTGCTCTTCAGACACCAACTTTCCCAACACCCTACCAAGCCTAGGAGCCAAGATTTTAGTAAAAATCTTAAAAAAGAAATTACTTCAACCAATCGTCCTAAAGTTCTTCAAACTAGCAGCTCCCCTAACCTTTGCAAGCAAAAGAATAAGACTAGAATTAACCCCATTAGGAACGGTTTTAGAAGACCAGCAATAAGTAACCGCTAAAATCAGATCCCTTTGAATAATCTCCCAACAATGTCTATAAAAACACCCCGAGAAACCATCTGGACCTGGCGCACTATCAGCTCCCAAATCAAAAACCGCCTGTTTAATCTCATCACAAGTAGGAATAGCATCCAACATATGCGACTCCTCCACAGTAATAGAATCATGATCATAATCAAAAAGAGTTTCACTTACCTGACCATCCTCACCATTGAATTTAGCCTGATAATAAGAAACCACATGAGCACTAAGATGAACCGGATCAGTAATAGTACTCCCATCTTCAACAACAAGCTCCGAGATTGTATTAGCACTTCTACGAATTTTAATAGAGTTGTGAAAGAAAGAAGTGTTACTAGAACCCTCCAACAACCACTGATTTCTAGATTTTTGCTTTAACATTGTATGTTGCTGCCTTTGAATATCTTGAACCTCAACAAGAGCATCCTTCATATTATTAAGTTTTGAAACATCAAACGGATCTTCATCAGAATTTCTACTAGCTACCTCAAACTTAAGCGTTGCTTGCTTTAGTCTAGCATTGACATTACCAAAAACCGTTTGATTCCATAACTTAATTGCCTCCTTCAACCGCTTCAATTTGAAAAGAAAGATAAAACCATGATTACCATACACCGGCGCCATCCAAGATAACTCCACCATCTTCAAAAAATCCGGATGAGAAAACCACATCTTCTGTATACGAAAAGGAGCACATCTAGGCCTAGGATCACAAAAAGGAAAACCAATAAGAGTCGAATGGTCAGAAACTTCCCTAGGAAGAGCTTTACACCGCCAATTCGCAAACTTAGACAGCCAAGGTTCATTAATAATAGCACGATCCAACTTACTAATAATTCTACCAACACCAGTCTGACCATTGGTCCAAGTAAACTTAGACCCCAACGAATCTGCTTCAAACAAGTTATTATCCTCCATCCAATCAGAAAACTCATTAATACAAGAGAGACGAGTTGTCCTACCCCCTTTCTTTTCATCTTGACGAAGAACATAATTGAAATCACCCATAACCAACCAAGGAGTAGTTACGTCAACCGCTCCAAGTTGACTCCAAAGCCTCCTACGAAAAACTTGAATATAACTAGCATGAACAAAAGAGATAAGAACCCCCTCCGTTTTAACCGTAATGGCTTTTCTAGATATATTAATCACCACCGGCTCCTCAATACAATCATCCCAAAGAATCCACAAATTACCCAAAGAACTAGAAGTAGAATTATGAATTACCTTTTTATTATAACCAGCCAAATTTAACCTTATCATTACATTGTCAGTGCAACGAATCTTAGGCTCAGCAATACAAAGTACTACCGGCTTGTATTCATGCACCAAATTACGTAACTTACTACCCGCTTCCACCTTCGCCACCCCATTAATATTCCAATATAGAACTCTCATCAGGAAACACTCTTCTTTTTATTATAAATAGCTTGTGGAATCTTGCTAGGAATCCTACTTTGTAAAACAGGAGAGACACCCTTCCTAACTCGGTTTCCCCAAGCATTCACTTCAGAATCCGAATCTGATTTGGAATCATTAAAACGTTGTTGAGAAGAACTAGAACTTGTAATCAAAACCTGGCTTGGTTTTCTACTTTTCTTTGGCATATCCACTGGTATTTCCGCCCACTTAACACCCTTAACACCTGATGAAGCTTTCTCAGGCGTCAACTCTTCATCCGAACTACCTCCATAAGTGTTTTCTGCCGCATCCGAACCCCCTCCAGAAAAGTGTTCAACATCATCATTATCCACACCCAACTCATCATTCAAAACATTGAACTTATTAGGAGAAACCACGATAGAAGTTTCTGCAACAGCTCTGTAGCTTGAGATATCCTCAACCGGCGTAAAAGAAGAACTCGCCTCATTCCTGTCACTAGACTGATTAGTTCTTGCCAATTCACCACTCTTAGTTGACTTAGATGAGGTTGCAATTTCAACCATTGACAACCCAATAACCGAACTCTTTTGCAATGCTAACGCCTTCTTAGCCTTCTCAAAAGCTTCAGACGCTGCATGAAGATTGGCTTCAGTATTCGCTAAATCATTCTCTAGCTGAAGAGTTTGCTCCAAACCACCGGCACTCTCCACTAAACCAGCTTCGACCACCCCATTCACCACATAGAAATGCAATTTTTACTAGACGTAATGCCTTAGAACATATTAATTGTGATTACAATAAAGTTTTCAAACTTTTTTTTGTTAAAGATGAGTTTATATCGTTTACAATTTAGTTTCAGAAATCTATTTCAGACTTATAACGAAGTGTGTAGACTTTTTTGAGTTAACGTATATAAAATTCAACATTTTTATGAACTCTTTCTTTTTGTGTTGGTTTTGTTTTTCTATTTCATTCAAGATACATGAAATTTGTTAGGATTTGGATTAGTTCTGCATGGTCTTTCATCCTTCTTCTATTGTGAAATTTGATTTCCTTCATATTGTATAGAATCAACGTACATAGAAATGCAATTTTTACTAGAGGTATTGCCTTAGAACATATTAATTGTAATTACAATACATTTTTCAAACTTTTTTTTGTTAAAAACGAGTTTATCTAGTTTACAATTTAGTCTCAACAATCAATTTCCGACTTATAACGAAGTGTGTAAACTTTTTTGAGTTAACGTATATAAAATTCAACATTTTTATGAACTCTTTCTTTTTGTATTGGCTTTGTCTTTCAATTTGATTCAAATAGATGAAATTTGTTAGAATTAGGATTAGTTCTGGCTGGTCTTTGATCCTTCTTCTATTGTGAAATTTGACTTCCTTCATATTTTATTGAATCAATGTACATAGAAATGCAATTTTTACTAGACGTAGTGCCTTAGAACATATTATTTGTGAATACAGTAAATTTTTCAAACTTTTTCTGTTTAAAGATGACTTTATCTAGTTTACAATTTAGTTTCAGAAATCAATTTCAGACTTATAATGAAGTGTGTAGACTTTTTTGAGTTAACGTATATAAAATTCAACATTTTTATGAACTCTTTCTTTTTGTGTTGGCTTTGTCTTTCTATTTGATTCAAGATAGATGAAATTTGTTAGGATTTTGATTAGTTCTTCTTGGTCTTTCATCCTTCTTCTATTGTGAAATTTGCCTCCCTTCATATTTTCTTGAATCAACGTACATAGAAATGCAATTTTTACTTGATGTAATGCCTTAGAACATAATATTTGTGATTTCAATACATTTTTCAAACTTTTTCTATTAAAGATGAGTTTATCTAGTTTACAATTTAGTCTTAGAAATCAATTTTCGACTTATAACGATGTGTGTAGAATTTTTTGAGTTAACTTATATAAAATTCAACATTTTTATGAACTCTTTCTTTTAGTGTTGGCTTTGTATTTCTATTTGATTCAAGATAGATGAAATTTGTTAGGATTTGGATTAGTTCTGCTTGGTCTTTCATCCTTCTTCTATTGCGAAATTTGACTTCCTTCGTATTTTCTTGAATCAACGTACATAGAAATGCAATTTTTACTAGACGTAATGCCTTCGAGCATATTATTTGTGATTACAATACATTTTTCAAACTTTTTCTGTTAAAGATGAGTTTATCTAGTTTACAATTTAGTCTCAGAAGTCAATTTCCTTCTTGTAACGAAGTGTGTAGACTTTTTTGAGTTAACGTTTATAAAATTCAACATTTTTATGAACTCTTTCTTTTTGTGTTGGTTTTGTCTTTCAATTTGATTCAAATAGATGAAATTTGTTAGAATTTGGATTAGTTCTGGCTGGTCTTTCATCCTTCTTCTATTGTGAAATTTGACTTCTTTCATATTTTCTTCAATGTACATAGAAATGCAATTTTTACTAGACGTAATTCCTTAGAACATATTAATTGTGATTACAATAAAGTTTTCAAACTTTTTTTTGTTAAAGATGAGTTTATATCGTTTACAATTTAGTTTCAGAAATCAATTTCATACTTATAACGAAGTGTGTAGACTTTTTTGAGTTAACGTATATAAAATTCAAAAAAAATTTATGAACTCTTTCTTTTTGTGTTGGTTTTGTCTTTCTATTTCATTCAAGATACATGGAATTCGTTAGGATTTGGATTAGTTCTGCATGGTCTTTCATCCTTCTTCTATTGTGAAATTTGACTTCCTTCATATTTTCTTGAATCAACGTACATAGAAATGCAATTTTTACTAGAGCTACTGCCTTAGAACTTATTAATTGTCATTACAATACATTTTTCAAACTTTTTATGTTAAAGATGAGTTTATCTAGTTTACAATTTAGTGTCAGAAATCAATTTCAGACTTATAACTAACTGTGTAGACTTTTCTGAGTTAACGTATATAAAATTCAACAATTTTATGAACTCTTTCTTTTTGTGTTGGTTTTGTCTTTCAATTTGATTCAAGATAGATGAAATTTTTTAGGATTTGGATTAGTTCTTCTTGGTCTTTCATCCTTCTTCTATTGTGTAATTTTCTTTCTTTCATATTTTCTAGAATCAACGTACATAGAAATGCAATTTTTACTAGATGTAATGCCTTAGAACATATTATTTGTGATTATAATACAGTTTTCAAACTTTTTCTGTTAAAGATGAGTTTATCTAGTTTACAATTCAGTCTCAGAAATCAATTTCCGACTTATAACGAAGTGTGTAGCCTTTTTTGAGTTAACGTATATAAAATTCAACATTTTTATGAACTCTTTCTTTTTGTGTTGGTTTTGTCTTTCAATTTGATTCAAATAGATGAAATTTGTTAGAATTTGGATTAGTTGTTGATTGTCTTTCATCCTTCTTCTATTGTCAAATTTGACATCCTTCATATTTTCTGGAATCAGTGTACATAGAAATGCATTTTTTACTAGACGTAATACCTTAGAACGTATTATTTGTTATTACAATAAAGTTTTCAAACTTTTTCGGTTAAAGATGAGTATATCTAGTTTACAATTTAGTCTCAGAAATCAATTTCCGACTTATAACGAAGTGTGTAGCCTTTTTTTAGTTAACGTGTATAAAAATCAACATTTTTATGAACTCTTTCTTTTTCTGTTGGTTTTGTCTCTCTATTTCTTTCAAGATACATGGAATTCATTAGGATTTGGATTAGTTCTGCATGGTTTTCATCCTTCTTCTATTGTGAAATTTGACTTCCTTCATATTTTCTTGAATCAACGTACATAGAAATGCAATTTTTACTAGAGCTATTGCCTTAGAACTTATTAATTGTAATTACAATACATTTTTCAAACTTTTTCTGTTAAAGATGAGTTTATCTAGTTTACAATTTAGTCTCAGAAATCAATTTCCGACTTATAACGAAGTGTGTAACCTTTTTTGAGTTAACATATATAAAATTCAACATTTTTATGAACTCTTTCTTTTTTGCGTTGGTTTTGTCTTTCAATTTGATTCAAATAGATGAAATTTTTTAGAATTTGGATTAGTTTTGGCTGGTCTTTCATCATTCTTCTATTGTGAAATTTGACTTCCTTCATATTTTCTAGAATCAGTGTACATAGAAATGCAATTTTTACTAGACGTAATGCCTTATAACATATTATTTGTGATTAGAATAAATTTTTCAAACTTTTTTTTGTTAAAGATGAGTTTATCTAGTTTACAATTTAGTTTCAAAAATGAATTTCAGACTTATAACGAAGTGTGTAGACTTTTTTGAGTTAACGTATATAAAATTCAACATTTTTATGAACTCTTTCTTTTTGTGTTGGTTTTATCTTTCAATTTCATTCAAGATACATGAAATTTTTTAGGATTTGGATTGGTTCTGCATGGTCTTTCATCCTTCTTCTATTGTGAAATTTGACTTCCTTCATATTTTCTTGAATCAACGTACATAGAAATGCAATTTTTACTAGAGCTATTGCCTTAGAACATAGTATTTATAATTACAATACATTTTTCAAACTTTTTCTCTTAAAGATGAGTATATCTGGTTTACAATTTAGTCTCAGAAATCAATTTCCGACTTATAACGAAGCGTGTAGCCTTTTTTTAGTTAACGTGTATAAAATTCAACATTTTTATGAACTCTTTCTTTTTGTGTTGGTTTTGTCTCTCTATTTCATTCAAGATACATGGAATTCGTTAGGATTTGGATTAGTTCTGCATGGTCTTTCATCCTTCTTCTATTGTAACAATTTTACTTCCTTCATATTTTCTTGAATCAACGTACATAGAAATGCAATTTTTAATAGAGATATTGCCTTAGAACATAGTAATTGTAATTACAATACATTTTTCAAACTTTTTATGTTAAAGATGAGTTTATCTAGTTTACAATTTAGTGTCAGAAATCAATTTCAGACTTATAACTAAGTGTGTAGACTTTTTTGAGTTAATGTATATAAAATTCAACATTTTTATGAACTCTTTCTTTTTGTGTTGGTTTTGTCTTTCAATTTGATTCAAGATAGATGAAATTTTTTAGGATTTGGATTAGTTCTTCTTGGTCTTTCATCCTTCTTCTATTGTGTAATTTGCTTTCTTTCATATTTTCTAGAATCAACGTACATAGAAATGCAATTTTTACTAGATGTAATGCCTTAGAACATATTATTTGTGATTATAATACAGTTTTCAAACTTTTTCTGTTAAAGATGAGTTTATCTAGTTTACAATTCAGTCTCAGAAATCAATTTCCGACTTATAACGAAGTGTGTAGCCTTTTTTGAGTTAA